>NW_009920514.1:134992-207165 GCF_000696875.1 Nestor notabilis | reverse complement strand
AGGAATGAAATTGTTTCATTATTGCATATTATAATAATTACAGAATAGCTATACTTCTGCATTAACCACAGAAAAAGACTACCCAAACTCTGAATCCTATAAATTTTATACACATCACATAGGAATTGCAATAGAAAAAAGAAATTATGTTCTCAACATCATTCTGAAGTAACTGCTTGAAATCTTCTGGCTTATTAATCAACGTATTTTTTAATAATGGTTGAAAACAGGTTTGGTTAAGAATTAAATACTATTCGCTGAAAAGACTGGTTCCTTGAATCTTCAACTTGTTACTGAGGGTCTGCTGTGTTATATCTACTGACAACATAATAAAATACTTGGAATGAGGAGGCTTCAGAGTACTGGAATATGAGATATGGCATTGTTTCATTTTTTGCATAAAAGATTGTGCTTTGTTTCCAATTCAAACTGACTCCTAGCTGGAAAATATAAACAAAATTTAAAGGAAAGCTAAAGATAAGATGGATAAAATTGGAATAGTTTTCTAAATTACTTTATTTGCTTCTGTTTAAACATCCATTATAATTTGACAGTTGCATTACCATGGAGTGACATGTGTTCTTTCACCAGGTGGGTTTCCCTGAGGACTAGATTTTGATCTTCTATGTGTAGCCCCAAAGAAGATAAATATAATTTGCATAGAAACATCTGCAGTCTTGGCTCATACTGAAAAGCACCTTATTCCACAGAAATCTTCCTTGAGACTTTTTTGTGCTGATTTATACAGGGAAGGGTGTCAGAATCAAATCCATAACTTACTAACTTAGTAAGTCCCTGATTATTTAACCCTGAAACTCTATCCATCAAACAGCAGTAATACATACAATACATTTCTTCATATATTTTCTCCCTCCCCAAGACAATCAGGGTGATGATCATGACCTAGTGGATCAGAAACCATCCCAGGGGTCTTGCTTGGGTGTAGCCACAGTGGAGAAACAGCATAATGTTCCTTTGGTCAACGAGAAACTGAACATGAGCCAGCTTCAGTGTGCACTCGCAGCCCAGAAAGCCAACCATATCCTGGGCTGCATCAAAAGAAGTGTGATCAGCAGGTCAAAGGAGATGATCCTGCCCCTCTACTCTGCTCTCGTGAGGCCTCACTTGGAGTATTGTGTCCAGTTGTGGTGTCCTCAACATAAAAAGAACACGGAGCTGCTGGAGCAAGTCCAGAGGAGGGCCACGAGGATGATAAGGGGGCTGGAGCACCCCCCTTATGAAGACAGGCTGAGAAAGTTGGGGCTGTTCAGCCTGGAGAAGAGAAGCTGCGTGGAGACCTCATAGCAGCCTTCCAATGTCTGAAGGGGGCCTACAAGGATGCTGGAGAGGAACTCTTCATCAGGGACTATAGCGATAGGACAAGGAGTAATGGATTTAAACTTAACCAGGGGAAGTTTAGATTAGATATAAGGAAGAAGTTCTTTACAGTGAGGGTGGGGAGGTACTGGCACAGGTTACCCAAGGAAGTTGTGAATGCTCCAACCCTGGAGGTGTTCAAGGCCAGGTTGGACAGAGCCTTGGGCAACATGGTCTAGTGTGAGGCATCCCTGTCCATGGCAGGGGGCTTGGAACTAGATGATCTTAAGTTCCTTTCCTACCCTAACCATTCTATGATTCCTTGAACCATTTTCCAATTCAGTGGAAATGGCATGGAAGGAAACAGCCAAACTATTTCATAGCCAGAATATAAATAGCACCATTTCTTGTGGTTTTATATCCCTTGCAAATACAAGAAAACTAGGAACAATCATAACAATCATATGGGGCATGTGGAATAGTACTACCCAAGTCTCATTTTTTTATGGTAGCTGACAGCACCCGCAGTTAGAAACTGCAAAGGATTTCTGCTCTGTGCAGAATCAATGTTCACATACTGTGACCCTCCACAATAAGGCAACATCCCTTAAAGCCTAAAAATATTCCATGTATTCACTACCCTTTTTGCTCATCTTCTTTCTCCTGTCTATACTGCAAATGGCGCAAAGCTTCCTATTTCTGTATGACTGCTTGGACTGTTCTTGGTTCACAGCTGAGCCCCAGACATTTGTGGTTTATCCAAGCCCCTTCTTTTTTAGCAGATCCCTTTTTGCTCCACACTGGATTGTTTCAGTCTTACACTAACTGTGGTCAAATACCATGCCGACGGAAGCATTCACAAGCATGTGAATAAAGCAGTTCATATTCCTGGGTACCGAGAATAACTGCCTGCTTGTGACAGATAGGGATGTGTGCATGTGTATGGCTAACTGCTGGGTTTGCTCCTGCAGGCACATTTTTAGGTGTGCAATCTCCTACAAGCTCTCTTGAAAGGCCATATTGAAAACCCAATCAGCAACACAGCAACAAACTCTCCACTGATTTTAAATAGCTTTAAGTCCGGCACAGAGTTTACAAAGGTAGCACTTTTAATATGGCTTTTCAGAAGCACTTAATTTTTTGTCTCAGGAATATGCCGTAGTCTCCATTTTCTATAGAGAGGTGTAAATTCAGTGTAGATCCACATGTGGCACAGAAATATTCCATGAGTAAAACATCTTTAAGCATTTCACAGAAACTGTGGGAAGCCAGGGAATGTCCTTCCAGCCCTTGAAAGAATGTAGAAAGCAAGTCAGGGACTCTGTCTCCCATAAAAGGATTCCGTGATGGTGCAACATTCAGATGTGCTTTTGCAATGTTTGAGCCTAGGCTCCCAAGAGGCACTTCGGTATCTCACTGATGTTTCCAGCATTTGCATCTCACAGCCAGAGTCTCAAAACCTACCCTATGTCTCAGTCTTACCTGGTTTTGTAAGCAAATATCCCCTCCCAATTGTTTTAACATGAACAAGGCTAGTAAACACACCTTCAGGAGGCTGAAGTCCTCATGGAATGATGAGAAATCCCTTTTACATGGTCACCCTCTTTGGCCATGTGAGATTAGGGCTTTAGACAAGTGCAAACTTGATTCCAGAGCATTGCATGGCTACAGCTCTGCATGGATCCCTGAGTTGCATGGTGTTGAAGACCATAAGTTTCATGCCAGATCCACCCCCTTTCTTCAGCTTTTTGTTTCCTACCATCTATTTTAGGCAGTACCTGATCTGTGTGCTGGCAAATCCTGTTCGCAGGTGCCTGCCTCAACCTGTGAGCTCAGACCTCTCACGGAGCTTTTTTTTCAGGGCAAAAGGCATAGGGCAGGAGCCAGGCCACAGCACTGTGCTGCAGACAGGGTGAGATGTAACCCCAGATAGAGCTGCAAGGGTGGATGTGGTGGGAGGCTGCTGACAAGGGCTCGTGTGCTCAGCATCCAACCCTTGCCAGGTCTGTGCATACCAGCAGTGGTTTCCAGCAGGGCACCTGAGGTTACAGCACTGAGCCCAACCACCCGCTCACTGGGGCTAAGCCTTTCTTTCTGCCAAGATCACTATCAGCCAACAGTCAGCCAATCTGATGGATCCATACATTTAATCCTATTACCTAAACACAAGGAGTTTGAGCAGCATGCCACACTGAGCCAGGAAACAGGGAGCTTTAGCAATTTGTGTTCATGCAGGAAATGTTTCTGTGCCAGTGGCAAAGCCACATCAACCCACAACCAAAGACAAGCTTCCAAGAATGATGAAGATAACATCTTGTTAGCAGCAAATATAGAGACTTCATTTAATTAATTATAATATAGCAGCTTCTCAAAATGTCTGAGAAACATTACTAGAAATGAAATGCAATAAAAAGGATAGGAAAAGTAAATCTGTAGGTGTAAAGCAAGGGAAATTTCAGGTATCCATTCATTTCTTATTCTAATTCTGTTCATGCTTCCCCTTGCTTCCTCTCCTCTTACTTTCATCTTCTCCTGAAAGTGATTGAATCATTATCAAGATGAAAGGGAGTGAGAGAGGGAAAATTCTGAAGAGATAGATCACTCATAACTATATACCACCCAGGCAAGATCTGTTTAGATTCATGTTAAGGTTGTGTTCTTGGTGAAAGTGATGATCTGTGACCTGGAGGAAATCCTGGAAGAAAAACAGGCTAAAGCAGGCAAAGAACCAGTAAAACAGTGTAATTAAGAGTGTGTGAGGAATGGATGGATCTCAAATTGCTCAGATAGGGCATTTGCAGAAAATAATCTTCTTACAGTATTTCCAGATTGTTTTCATGGCTGGAACCACAAGCTAGCAGTCAATATGTAAAGACCCATGTATCTATGTGGCCCATGTATCTATGGTTTCTATGTTTGGAAGTTCCTTGAGCTTCATTTGATCTCTAAATAAACATCCGTACTGTTTGTTATGTATGCTGAGGGGCTCACTCTTCTGCATTTGTTTCTAATTCCATTCTAAGACTGAGAAGAAAACTCTCCTGTCAGATTTACATCTCACGTATTCAATATCTTGTTCTTCAGCACTTGATACTTATAAAAGGAGCAAAATGTTGCTGTGAAGATACGCTGTGTGGTAAGGATCCAAGGTGGAATTTCAATTCATAAAGCTGTGATACAAGAAATGTATGTTGCTTTTATTGCTGGATTTCTTTTTCTCCTAAAAGCAAAAAATACAGAATAAAATGCAGACAAAAACATTTTTCTAAATTGGGTCACCAATTCTTTCTCCCAAGCTAAGCCTTCATCTAAAGAGTCTGTTCTACAGAAGCACAGAAAAAACTTTTTATTACATTGTGCAATACCTCCAACAGACCAATTAATTGCAAGTCGGTGACTTTGCACATATGACAAAATTCTGAAGTCTACAGGGTAAGTTCTGATTTGGGTATTCCACTCTTCTATGCTGTGGAGCTAATTGATCATAGAATCATAGAATAATAGAATGGTTTGGGTTGGAAAGGAACTTAATATCACCTAGTTCCAAGCCCCCTGCCATGAGCAGGGACACCTCGCTCTAGACCATGTTGCCCAAGGCTCTGTCCAACCTGGCCTTGAACACCTCCAGGGTTGGAGCATTCACAACTTCCTTGGGCAACCTGTGCCAGTACCTCCCCACCCTCACTGTAAAGAACTTCTTCCTTATATCTAATCTAAACTTCCCCTGTTTAATTTTAAACCCATTACTCCTTGTCCTATCGCTACAGTCCCTGATGAAGAGTTCCTCTCTAGCATCCTTGTAGGCCCCCTTCAGAAACTGGAAGGCTGCTATGAGGTCTCCACGCAGCTTCACTTCTCCAGGCTGAAGAGCCCCAACTTTCTCAGCCTGTCTTCACATGGGAGGTGCTCCAGTCCTCTTATCATCCTCGTGGCCCTCCTCTGGACTTGCTCCAACAGCTCCATGTCCTTTTTATGTTGAGGACACCAGAACACAATACTCCAAGTGAGGCCTCACGAGTGCAGAGGGGAGGGGCAGGATCACCTCCTTTTGATGCAGCCCAGGATATGGTTGGCTTTCTGGGCTCAAGCACGCACTGAAGCTGGCTCATGTTTAGCTTCTCATCAACCACCACCCCCAAGTCCTTCCCCACAGGTCTGCTCTGAATCTCTTCTCCTCCCAACCTGTAGCTGTGCCTGGGGTTGTGCCAACCCAGGTGTAGGACCTTGCACTTGGCTTGGTTAAACTTCATAAGGTTGGTGTTGGCCACCTCACAAGTGTGTCAAGTCCCTCTGGATGACACCCCTTCCCTCCAGTGCATCAACCAAGCCACACAGTTTGGTGTTATCAGCAAACTTGCTGAGGGCGCACTCAATCCCACTGTCCATGTCACCAACAAAGATATTGAACAACACAGGTCCCAACATCCAACTGGATATTGAGCTGTTTATCACAAATCTTTGCGTACAGCCATCCAGCCAGATCTTTATCCATTGAGTGGTCCATCTATCAAATTGATGTCTCTCCAATTTAGAGACAAGGATGTTGTATGGGACACAACATGGCCATAAGGAAGCAGAACACAAAAATATCATGACTATAACTTTGTACGGCACTTGTTTTTGCAATGTTAACCATATGCACTGTTTTCAGACCAACTTTGGGTAGATGGCTAGATACATCTGAAACATCACCAGACTAATGCTATAGGTACTAACTGGCCAAATAATGAACGATTGAGGAGTCTGTGCTCTTTGCATGCCTGGAGGGCGACTCTTCCAAAGCAGAGTCAAGATACATTGCCAAGGCACCAGCTGCATAGGAAAAAGCCTGCTAGCCTTTGTAGTATCTAAAGGGAAGAGTGCAAAAACCCAGGGCAATTCAGCACAGCCTCTCTCAGAAGACCTACATTTATTTGAACAAGTTTCTTAGAGGGATCTCTCACTGAGTTGCCACATCTAGGTGTAATTCAGTGAGGTTTAAAATCAGATCCAAGTTTCCCCCATCCTTATTATTTTACATTGTCACACAAGGCTTCATGATTATTGGTTTGGAACATTAAAATGCAAATGATAGAGGAAGCGATACGTATTTAAATGTACAGTGTCAGCTTGGTATAAAAGCTCTTCTGGAACAGAATGACACTATTTTCTTCAGTAACTTCTAAAAGTGGCAAAATAAAAATGAAAGGGAAAAAATACTTCAGGCCTATTTGCATTCGTGCTTTATTGGTTGTGCTAAAAGAAAAAGCTTAGTAAGCTCGGAGGGGGAAGCAGGGGGAGAAAAACAGTCATTAGTGTAAATGCAACCCGCAGCTAACTCTGTGACTTCCCAGGCAGCACAAGGAGGAGGAGAGCACATCAGGAGCATTAGATTTGAAACAAGGGTAACCTCCTCCCTACAGAAAAACAAAGAGGAGCTTTGACTTATCTTGTCTTTGTCACTGCTGGAATCAATATCCTCTTCACGTAAACACAAAGGAGAAAGGGTGAAGAAAGGACCAAATCAGGGCACAATGCAGAAAGCTTCTCTGCTTCCTTTCCCATCCTTGTGGGATGCCCTGTTGTTTTCCAAATTTAACTTCTGACTAAAGAGTGACAGAAGGTCACTTATTCTCATGATGCTTTTTTCAAAGCTTGCCTGGTTACCAGGGCAATACAGAATGTTTGCCATTTTACTTTTTTAATACCACTTTCCCACTGCCTTATTCAGTGTTTCCTGAAGACATAAACCAAGATTTAAAATGTGTGGAAGACGTTTTTCACAGTCTAAAGATACAACTCACAGCTGTGTGCCTGTGCATTCCCCATTTTCACTCCAGACTCAACATTAGGACATCAGCATTTAATGTTATATGTTAATGGGTAAAGGAAGCAGGTGGCTGAGCTGTCACTACAAGCCATTTCTACCCCTTTTACTCATGCTGCCCTAAAATATCCATGCTAGCTCCACTTGCCTTCTCAGACACAATTCTAATTCCCATGGAGGGACTGCAGAACTGGGTTCTGTTTTAGCAATAACAGGTGTGAACACAGATTACAGACAGTCCCAAAAGGTAGGTCTGTATTTAGTCTCTAAACTGCATGAAGCTGAAGAGCATCTGGACGCAGGCCTGGACTGGCTCTCTGTTATGGAACAAAATGTCTTGATGAACTGACAAAGTCAGCAGAAAACCTAATTCAGGGCCCCCTCCTGCATGCACCCACACACAGACATATACACATACAGGTACAAACAGTCTTTTTCAGGTAGAGCTTAAATCATTTCCCAGAATTTAGTCTTAACATGTTGACAAAAACGTTTTTGCTGGAGGAGTTGTGTCTGTATTAACTTTTGGCAGGGTAGTAAGGAGAGACGGGAGAGTAACACCCTTGGTTGGGGGAGCTAATGAGCTGGCAAAACTACTGTCATGTATGTGTACCAGCCTCTAGTGAGAGCAGAATTAGGAGCTTTGAAACTTGTAGCCTTTGCAAGTATTACTTTTCAGTTGTCACAGGATTGGAATCCAGAAGATTACAGCAAAACAAAATCAGAAAGAAAAAAAAAACAGGAATAAACCCCTCTTTTTGAAAGCCTGAAATTGTTACAGATTAAGTTAAAATGTTGGCAAGTTCCTAAAGGGAACATATATCACTCATACCAGTCAGCCTATGTTGAAATGGGACTGTATTACTTTCACACTAAGTTGGGGATAATCAAGACGCAAAGTAAATTAGCTTGTTGGAGTCCACTGCTTGCATTTCACTTTCTAACCACTTAGGCCATCTTGTGCTTGCTCCAAGGATGCGGTCACTACACCAAGGCTGTAGCCAGCAGCTGTGGGTGGGTGCCTGGGAGGGGAGCTTTGCTCTTTCCTCTGTTGTTCTTTCCCTTTGGCCCATGGAAAGCTTCTTAGCTGTAAGTATATTTTATGTCTCTTACCCTTCAAAAAGACATTTTCTATAATGCCAACTTATTCTTTTCAACAGAAATTCATTCCAAATGGTGTCACCCACTCCTCCGCCCCATCTCCACAGTGGCATTACACAAGTGAAAGGTCATCTGTACCCTGCTGTCCAAGCTCCAGTGTCTTCACTAGGGTTGCCCCTGACTCAAGACAGGCAGAACTTGCTGCTCTGGAATTCTAGCTTCCTCTGTCAGTACACAAATCACACTGGAAATTATGATGAGAGTGAATTAAAATAGCCCATGAAAACACATTATAAAGCTCTTCTTCATTAGCCAAATGTCAGCAACAGAGTAATGTCACCAAAGGCAATCTGATGCTACACCCCAAAAGATCCAGTCAGTTAGCTAATGCCTTTCTGGAGGAGGCACTGTCCTGAAACCAAGTCAGTTGCTTATTTGTGTTCCATTAAGTAAGGGTCAAACTGGGTAGACACTGTAACTGTTTTCCCTGTAAAGTAATAATCCCCTTTCAAAACATATTCTGGTTTGGTATCTTCCGAATATCTTTACAGTTTCCTATTAATTGCGGAAATTTATTATTTCTTTCTGAGACCTAATTACAAATAGCACTGGCTAGAGTGAACCTAGAGGAGGTTCCTCCTGTTAATCTAGTCCCAATCTTTGGATTCACATCTCTTGACCTCTGCCACCATGTTATTTGAGTTCTCTGGTATTTCCTCCCAATCTTTTGAAGATCTATTATATTTTCTGTTTTCTTACCTGCTGCTGTTCACTTCACTCAGTAACTTGCTTCCAACCCAAAGAGTGGTGGAAAAGGAAAAAAAGCCTACCTTGTATTTGTCTAAGAAGTCTCCAGAGGTGCAGTGAGCAGCTGCATTAGTAAAATGGAGCAAACTACTGTTAACTCGAACCACTCTGCAGTCCACTTTAAAAGGAATGGAGAAGATAATGAGGTTCATCAACAGCCAGAATGTACAACTGGGGCATAGATTCCTACACAGAGGAACAGAGAGAGTCTGGTACCAATACTGTTATCTGTCCTTGCTCATAAAGAATACTTGTTTTCATAAATATCCCAATGCATTTTCTGAGAGAGTGGTAAAATGTGGGTAAACTGTGGTAAACCTCATCCTCAGGGTACAGATTTGGTAGAAATTCAATATAGGTAATTATTGTGGATAACCAGAAGGCAAACTAGGTGTTTCTCTTTAGCTTTCCAGGATATGGGATGAATAGGACATTTGAAGCTGCTGAAAAAAGCATTATTTTTGTAGTATGTGCAACAAGCTGATAGAAATCTAGTCACACGATACCACTGAAACCTTGATTTTTAGACTAAAGGAAAGAATCTAGATGTGTATATGGACAATAAAATCACTCACAGTCACATTAGATAAGTTTGGAGTTTAAGTCGTTGCCTTACCCACAGCTTCATGTTTCTGTGGGTAAGGCAATGATCAGCAAAGGTAGGTTGAAATACTTCTGAGTAGCTACAGTTCAATCACAGAGCACAGGTACTGACCCCATCGTGCTTGAAACCAAGAGGGTAAGTATGACTGTATCCTGTATCCTTTATCATCAAGGACCTCCAGGCTTTGATGGTTTGAGGACTACTTGCCTGTATTAACCAGCAATACTGTACTTCTCTGCCTGCAGCCTACTGTGGATTCTGCTCTTGTGTAGCTTGTGCTTCCTCTGGGAAATGCTATTACGACTATTTTGCTTTACATTTCAGGATCCTGCTGTTTCCCAGACATGTAGGGAATTGGCCCAGTGTGTCTCAGGGAGACACGTCAGCCTATGCATTAGGTGGCCAGATGGGCTGGCTCAGCTCCCTCTACTTCTGGTGCAGTTGGAGGAGACACCCAGGCTCAGTGACCCCAGGAAGGTTCCAGTGAGCCAGGTGGAGTCTGGCCCCTCATCCAGCACACCAAGGGCTTCACCTTACCTAAATGTACCTGGCCAGAAGCAACGTTTCTCAGCCAAACTCGGTCTGCACTTCCTCTGTAGCCAGCGGCAGTGGAGAGAGGCAGCTCTGGCTGATTCATCCCCTTTTAAGCCAGGTATATAGGTAGGTGAGATGAATCACTGTCTGGCACTGCCTCCATTGATTGCAGAAAGAATTAGACAACTAACTTAGGTCAGATACTTAATTTCTAAATGAGTAAAATTAGGTTAATGTAATCTCTCCCTGTGCTGCACTGTAATGGTGAAGGTTAATGATTGTACATTATTTGAAGAGAGAAACTGTTCCTCACAGTAACAGTAAAATAAAATCACTTTGTTATTTGTCTTCCAGCTATTTGTTCTGATGGGTGGATCACTGCTCTCTGATACAGCAGGTAAAATGAGAGGAGACGTCTAAATCACTGATGCAATATTGCCAGTTGTTTGTATCTTATTGCTGGCCTCTCACAATATGTTCTATTTCTTGAAGCCTTGGGCATTGAAAACAAATGAGAATACCACCTTCCTTTTTTTAATATAAACCAGAAGTTTATGCTTCTAGTCATCTGGAACAAGCATGAAAAAGCATGATCTGAGTGTGCTATACAAGAAAAGAAACAGTCAAAAGCAAATAAAAAGTACCCAGGATATACTAAAAAAGAACAACTGTCCTTCATTTTAACCTGGTTTTCAAATGTGACCCAAAATTTTCTTCCCTTTTCTTTCAGTAGTTTTGTTCTATAAAAGAATAGAATAAACCCTTAGATTTCTTGCAAACTTACAGTAAAAAAACCCCCAGTCTTGAGCTGTAGAATCCATTACAGCATGGTCAATGAATGGCACCAAGAACATTAGCTTTACCACCTGTTCCTTCACGAGCCAGACCCTACACGATTTTCCTTCTGTTTTCTTTCACACGCAGAGGCCACATGCAAAACTTGGAGCCCATCTCTGGCTGTTGCTTGTTGTGGGAAAATAGAAGAGAGTTCAAAAAGGTTCCTTAGCCTGTTGTGCTTCCCTGAACTACAACAGATGCAAGCAAGCTTACATGGGTCCCCAGTTACGTGGAAGGGTCACACAGCAGTGGGCCAGACAAAATAGTCCTACTATGACTTGTTACCACATTAATTATCTGTTCCTTCAAATCAGGTCAAAGCTTTCCTCCCCAACCCCCAAAACAAGAAAATATTCTACTGTATTTCTGTATGTAAACTTAAGGTTCTATCCAAATCTTGAGGAAGCTAGTAGAAGTAAAGCTTTAATGACAATTAATGAAACAGCGTACTTTAGATATTGAAGGATGATTCAAGAAGGCACAACCATCCCCACAACAAGCAACTTTCTTCACTTAGGAACTTGGCAGAGGGAAGCAAAGCTTCATAAACATAGGGATGATGGAGTAGGAGTCAAAAATGTTTCTCTTACTATTTTGATGACTTCCAAGTAGGGTTACTGGTACATACCAGATCTTAAAATGAAATTAAGAAGGGACTTGATGCAGGAGTATGCATATCGCCCAGTAGCTGGAGATTCAGGACTTATGCATTGACAGTTGACTTCTGTCTTACTAGGGCAAGTCACTGCTCTCTCAGCCTTCGTTAAGCAGCTATGCTTGAAATGGACGTATTCCACTCAGTCTTTCAGGCATAGTGGATATTTTAAATCGTCTTTGAAACACTCTGAAATTCTACAAGGCAAAGAATTATACACAGTGCAAAGTATGACTAATGTTTGTGTGAGTCATCAACTGTGTTACCAAAGATAGTTTTAGAGAAACGAATACGCACAAAATAAGGCTGATCCTGCAAAACCCAGAGATCCGCTGTGTGTGTGGTGGATGTGAGCACACCAAACGGTGTGTTGGGGTTTTCCCAAGTGTGCTGTGACAGCCTGCTTCAGCCTGCTTCTGCTGCCCCAGGAGGGAAAACACCGACTGCCAGGATGAGGCTGAGTGCTTTGGATGTGCTGCCATGCCTCCTCATGATCCACAGTAAAACAAGAGAGCCTGGAAGTAAGAGGAAAAAGGCATCTCATCCACAAACAGAAGAAATTTCGGGAAAACTGACCTAAGATGCCCCGCCTGGCAACACTGCACACAGAAGCATGCTGATTGGGGAGCTGACCCCAATGAGCTGGCCATCTGGTACCCACAGCATGCTACAGTGGGAAGAAAGGGGTGTTGTTTTTCAGCAGTACTGTGGCCAAACAACCAGCAGCAGTGGCAGCCAGAGAAATGGCCTTATTCTTTTGGCAAAAGCCTCTCCATGTATACATACGTCTGTTCCCTCACCCACCCCCTGTCTGAATGAGAAATCAGGGCCTTCTTGACATGAGGCAGCACACGCCAGATGCTGAGCAGTCAACAAGACAGATGCTGCCAGAGGGACAAAAGACGTAATCATATAAATACTTAAAAGCTCCTTTTAATCAAAATGTTAATTGTCCTTTTAAAAAAGAAGGTACTTTTTAATAGCTATTTAATTCCTTTCAAAGGCAAGGAAGGGGCGGAGGAAATATTTTTTTTTACAAGGACAAGGAGCTTTTTTTTTGTTTCCTATAAAAACAACAACTTAGTTAAAACTTTCTTCCTTTTCTCTTCATAGTGTTTTTTCCTGATGGGAGTTTATATGAAACGCAGACTTGGGGCTACTTGTTTGCTCATGCATATATCAATTTTATGAGTAGTACGAATGGTCTATAACTGAGGAACAGCAGCTCCCTGGTGGGACAGCAGAGCCCTGGTAAGAGCTGATCTCTGTTGGTGTCCCCAGCCTTCTTCAACACCCAGTGCTGCCGGTTGCATTAGACCCATAGAAATCGTCTTGATAGTCTCCACTGTACACTATTACTCTTTGATTTTGCATTTATTTCTAATTCATCCATGGACTCCCAGTCCTGCTTGTAAGGGCATATAAAGGATAAGCCTTTCCCCCATACAGAGTGAGCATGAAGGGGAAATGCCTGCCTTGCCAAACAGTGTCCAGACCACCAGCAGACAGCACTGCTACCACTTCCCTAGACACCATTATAGCCACTGCCTGGGCTGCCAAAGAGGACTAAGGCTTTAGCACTCAAGAAGCAATTGCAACACTCAGGCTTGATGCTCCATCCCAGGAGCACCTTGCTCTGAGGAAGGCACAGCAGCAGCCCTCTAAGAGTTCACTTCAATTTTAAAGGCCAGCTGCCCCCAAAGTCTTTGGGAATGTCAGCACTGGCTTTGTCCTTTTCAGCTATGTGGAAGAAAGGCAAAGAGGGATGGCAGCAGGATGTGGCATCCCAAGTCAGAAGCATTTGCATGCTTTCTGCCAGCCTCCCTGCTCCCCTCCCCTCTCCCCTTGAGGATGCTGGTACTGATCACGAGCCCACTGAGGTCCCAGGGGATGACACCATCTGCAGTGATGCTGATGAATTAGATTCTGCATGCTAATGGCAGGAGGCACAGACAACACCCTGCGTACTCGGCTGGTGCGGAAGTAATGATAGGGGAAGAAACCTTGTTTTGTTATTGTGTCTCTTCTTGAACACATTCCAGCCAAATGTTTCCCTACCTCTTCTCATTTGTGAAGGCAGCCCCCACAACAACTCCCACACTGAATTCACCATTAGTGATGCCGGCTTCCATGCCATGGCTCTTCTATGAATCCTGTCTTTAGGATCCTACAGGGCCTACTGGCATCTACTAAATTGTCTTAACTCGGGTACATAAATAGACTAAGACCAGAGTCAAGTCTTTTTCCTCATATTCTCACTCATGAGTTAAGCACCTCTTTAGTGTGGCACAAAAAACTTAAAAAGGTATAGTTTGGTTAATAGTCATGGTCATGTCCAACACAGGTGCTCATACTCAGGTTTTACTTTGCCTTTCACTTGGAAAGTGATGCCAGACATTCATCTGATGATGGATTTTGTCAAAGTCGAGGGAAGCTTTGCAATGTGACCCCAGATGATTATTCAAGATCATGTCCCAGCTGCGTCACATCTCCATGACTGATGGCTGCCATATGGTGGCTCTGGAGAGGGCAGAAACAGGTACCATTTTAACATGTTTTTGTCTAAAGTGACCCCTTGATCCTCAGGAGAAGGCAGACACATGGTATGCAAGAGGCAGTGTCCCTAGAGATGCCAGATTAAATACAGAACCTCAGGAACATCTCATTTTGACTTGCACTAGCGGTACTAAGGTCTGTCCTAGGACCATGAGGGCTAGTTGTCTGCATTCCCAAAAGCACAAAAGCATGGTGAAGAGGGGAGCCAGGCTGTTCTCATCCTGATGGGAGCCAAGTCTTTGCTGCGCACAAACCCTGACAAAATCCTTTATAGGAATCACAGTGAGAATTACTGTGGGGACAAATGCAGCTTGCAGGGGCTGAATCACTCCTCAGTGGTCAAGGGATGTTCAGATGGTGTGACAAGGGCACTGCCAGCCTGGGCAGAGAGGGGTCCCACCATGCAAGAGGGGCACAGCCCAGCTATTCAGGCTGGCCGGGGCAGGGCTTCAGCTGCCACAGTTCAGGTTTCTTCATAGCACTTCTCTATGTATAGGAAATGTCATTCACAACACATTCACAGAGCAGGAAAATATTAGGAAAACACCAGCTGATATGAATAATTAACATATTTAACAATTGCTGCTTGATTTCACACATGACATCCTCTCTTTTTAAGTTATCTCCCAAATTGCTCAATATCTACATGGAAAAAAAATTGCAGAAAATTTAGAAAAAAAAATCTTTATTTTCTCTTCAGACGGAAGACTAGGTGATGGTGTTTCCAGCTAACACCACCAATAACGAAAAGCAGTTTCTCTTTCTGTGCAAACCTCACTACCGGCAGCATGGGTGAAGAGACCAGCTCCTTTGACTAAAGACACCATGAAAAAATAAGGGGCAAACGTTCCCGTGGCAGAACTTTCCTGTGGCAGATAACTTCTGTGCCTGCTAGCTAAGCGCACAGAGAAACCTTTTACCTTCAATAAACTGCCTTGTTTGATATGATAACCAGGAGCTGAAAGGTGCCTGCTAATAGGAGAGAATCCTGTCGTACATAAGCAGACAGCATTCCCACAAAACCTTTCAGACCACCCTAGCCCATGCCTATTTCTTCGTACCAGGGGAGGAAAGACTAAACTTTTGCCTGCAAACGCAGGCTGTGGGTTAAAGTTGCTTGGTAACTTAGAAACATAGAATGGATTGGGTTGGAAAGGACCTTAATATCACCTAGTTCCAAGCCCCCTGCCATGGACAGGGATGCCTCACACTAGACCATGTTGCCCAAGGCTCTGTCCAACCTGGCCTTGAACACCTCCAGGGTTGGAGCATTCACAACTTCCTTGGGCAACCTGTGCCAGTACCTCCCCACCCTCACTGTAAAGAACTTCTTCCTTATATCTAATCTAAACTTCCCCTGTTTAATTTTAAACCCATTACTCCTTGTCCTATCGCTACAGTCCCTGATGAAGAGTTCCTCTCTAGCATCCTTGTAGGCCCCCTTCAGATATTGGAAGGCTGCTATGAGGTCTCCACGCAGCTTCTCTTCTCCAGGCTGAACAGCCCCAACTTTCTCAGCCTGTCTTCATAAGGGGGGTGCTCCAGCCCTCTTATCATCCTCGTGGCCCTCCTCTGGACTTGTTGCAACAGCTCCATGTCCTTTTTATGTTGAGGACACCACAACTGGACACAATACTCCAAGTGAGGCCTCACGAGAGCAGAGTAGAGGGGCAGGATCACCTCCTTTGACCTGCTGGCCATGCTTCTTTTGATGCAGCCCAGGATATGGTTGGCTTTCTGGGCTGCGAGTGCACACTGAAGCTGGCTCATGTTCAGTTTCTTATCAACCACTACCCCCAAGTCCTTCTCCGCAGGGCTGCTTTGAATCTCTTCTCCTCCCAACCTGTAGCTGTACCCGGGATTGCCCAGACCCAGGTGCAGGACCTTGCACTGTGCTATGTTGAGCTTCATGAGGTTGGCATTGGCCCACCTCTCAAGGGCCATCTGGATGACATCCCTCCAGCGTATCAATCAAATCACACAGCTTAGTGTCATCGGCAAACATGCTGAGGGTCAGAACAAACTTCCTGCAGGGTTGGAATTTATTCACTCTAACATGAATGCTCAGGACTAGAGAGCCTTCAACTATTTACTGTTACTAATTTATATAATGAATACAACTTTTTGTTCCCATTCGTGAAGCCTCTGCAAAGGGGAAATGCTTTTTACAGGAATGTTCTTTCTTTACAAGAGTTAAAGAGTTTTTATTAGTTCACAGTTTGTTTTAGAGCTAATAGCTCTGACTGAGCATTAGCAGTGATTTGCTGTACAACCTGTGACCAAAGCTGCAATACAATTTCTTCCTTGGTTGGGACAATGAAAGAATTACAGCCAGGACTTGTATTCTCTCCTGTTTGCAATTGCTGAATAAATGTAACATAATTATTGGAGGTTTTTTAAAAATAGACCCAGGAGTGCTATGTTGGCTGCTGGTATTTATGATGTTTTGGTTTCTACAAGTAATTCTGCAAGTCAGAACCTATTCATGTCTGTAAAAGGCAATAAAAGGGACTAGAGGCACCAGCTATGTGAGTCAGCAACTTTTATTTTTACAGGCACTTGTGAATACTCATTTGTTGTATTAACTGAAGAGTTTCTCTTGCCAACTAAACAAAAGGTGGCAAGTTGTAAGGTAGAGGAAATACTATCACAGAGGCTGTATGAAAAACTTGTTCAAGCAGATGGCCAAGTTAGCAGTAAACACAAACTCTATGTGGCAGCTTTAGAGAGCATTGCAAAATGAGTGTCCCCCTGGCCTTTCTGCCCACTCCCTGAGGAATGAATGGGTCAGCAGAGGGAATTCAAACTTTGCTGTTTTACCTAGTGCTTTTGATGAATTGGTACACATACCCCCACTCATGCACACAAATGTGGAGGAGTCATTTGCATGCTCATCAGTCCACCTGGTAAAACTGACTGGAGTCAGTGCAGACAATCTGCAATTCTTACTACTCCAAACAGCACAAGAGAAATGTCAGTGACTGTTTTAGTGGCCCAACATGGACATTGTGAACTTAAAGTCCAATTGAATTCAGTGGGAGATGGACCAATTCAGATTTTTCCCTGCTATTGGCAGCTTTTAGTTCTGAAATATGTCTCTTCAGGCCTGTTTTCATGTGCTGATGTTCAAGACAGTGCAAAAACAAAAACTGTGGAATGCCTGTATCTGCAGCAGCACACATGATATTCAGTCATTCCTTGCAGCAGGAGCCAGCTGATTCATGCTTCATTAACCTGCACAAAATTTGTAGTCTTCCCTCTATCCCTAAGCAATAATTAACAGCTGAGTGCTGTAATGACTTCATGTTTTACTAAGACTTCACTTTTTACTAAATATAAACCAGCACATTTACTAGCACGTTAGGGAGGATTACCATCAATAATTAAAAACTGAACTACAACTGTCCAAATAAATGAAAAGAGTATGTATTGTAATGCATGATTCTTGCTTTTATATTGCATTTAGTCACTTTCTAATTTGCAAAATCTAGTGATTTACTGCAAATTAATGCTATTCTAATGCACGTATGTTTCACCAATGAATCTTTACATCTATTCTTCTTTCACTCTACAAAAGGTGAGCGCAACCAAGAGATAAAGCAATCGGCCAGCAGAAAAAAATGGAGGGCAAAGAGACACACAAGAAAGCCACAAAACATTCCAGAAGAGTCCTGCTTCACCTGTCTTGTCTTTTAGCCACCGGGACTCACTAGAAGATACTTTGCTTTGCAGGATTTCTGAGATACTTCGGGAGAACTTGAAGACTGACTAAGCTTCATCAGCACTGTCCAAGTAATTCAGAGTATCATGAGTGAGGAGCCCTCATGAGATTCAGGCAGGTGGTGCAGAGCTACATCTGCAAACGATGAGTGCTTTTGCGAGGCTTGTTCATCAGGCAGAGTTGCGACATTGCCATACACCCCACAGGACCTGGTGTGAGGGCATGGGACTGCCCACTCTCAGAGACAGACACCAGCTGCAGTGACATGGACACAGAGCACAATCATGAAGGGTTAGAGGGGAAAAGGGACTGCCTTCACTTTCATCATTATGCCCTGCTTCCCGAAGTATGTCTGAGATGCCATGCAGCCTGAGCAAATCATTCAAAGGAGCGCCCATTCCCTGTTCAAATCTGAGTCAGATTCTACAGATCCTTAGTCTCATGGAAAATTACAGCAGCTTCCTTAGGATAGGGCCTCACTTTTCCTGATTACTTAGAAAGCAACATACAGATTAACACATGGACTCCAGAGAGAGAGAATGAGACAGAAAAGAAGATTGATAATCATAATTAAAACTCTGTAAGACACTCATATACAATGCTTTGTTACTGGGGTAGGTTGTATTGTCTCTGTGCCAGTGGAATTTAATAGCAAGTCATTAGCTATCAAATCACTAATACTGATTTAAAATCAAATAATGTCTCTTTGAGATTTATCTGTAAGAGCTTCGGTGTCTGAAAAATAATGTGCTACTTAATCATTAGACCAATTAGGAGCTGCAGGTTAAATATGCTGCATAAAGGAGAGCCACTATTTTCTGCAAGACAATAGGTCTGGTTTTGATTTCGTTTAAAAAGAGAGCCCCTTAAGTCAAATATTTGAAGTCAGATGCATGAGATCAGAATTAGGCCTAGCCTTTCAGATCTTTATCTTATTTTCATCCAGTGATTAAAGACAAGACCTCATTACATGTGATCAGCTGCTGTGGCATACTATTTTAAATGTAAATTTTCTAAGTGTGAGAAAGTGAGAAAAACAAAGTGAATTAAATAAAAACATGTGCCTTTCTTTTTTTGCCTTTCAGTATGATTTACATATGTTCTCCTTCCTGTTTATATTATAAAAATAGTCAAAACTAATGAAAATAAAATCACTTCCTAGCTAGCACTTTGAAAGGAAGCTTGAGCCTGGAGGAAATTTCACAGCTGAGCTGTAGGCTCCTGGGAAAAAGAGGCTTTATAACACAAGTGCTGCTGACACAACCTTCAATGCAGTGATGCTGGCAGTTCTTACAATGTGTGCAAGGTCTGAGAGTGCAAAAAGTAATTGAAGGCAGTTTGTTTTCCAAGGCATTGCTTTCCATTTCGTCATGGGCAGGTTGCAGTTAGGGGTATCTGTAGCTGCAATCCATGATCTCTCTGACCAAGTCCTCTTTAGCTCTATTTTTCTAGACAAAATTTCTTTTGAAGTGAGTAAGAAGCTCTGAACAGGGTGTAGTTATGTATGGTTATACCACAAAGCTCAAATTACCGAATATAATGGAGAGGACCATAGTAGCTGCAGATTCTTGCATTGAGGAGGAGAGAGGAGGCATAAATGAAGCACCTCATCTGTTTCCAGCATGGTGTAGGATTTCCTATATGCTACCTCACTACAGAGGACTCAGTGCACTACAGTAACGCAGCCAGCTGGTCTCTTGTTCATTTGGGCTGTACAGTCCCTGTGCATCATCTTGTATGACAGGCTATTATAGTAGACACTGGAGAAAGTCCTGGCTCCTCTTTCTTTGGTCAGTGGAAAAATTCCAACCAACGATTTCATCCCAAAGGCCAAACTCAGGAAGAAACAGAAGAGTGAATGAGGACGTGGATTTGCAGAGTTTCGTACTATGGCCTCAATATTAGGGCAGGACAGTTCAGTTTGGCACAAATAAGGCACCTTTTGGTGCCTTTAAAGCCACTGAAGTAGTAACAGTTGGCCCTTCTCATGCTCTTTTCATAGAGGTACCTCTAAGCTGCTTTATGTCACCTCACTGATAATCTACAGCAGTCCTCCAAGACTCATTTGGTTTTTTTACAGCCCTCCAGGCAGGGAGAGGGGCAGGAAAGTGAGATGGGTGACAGAAGCAATCTTACATGATTTTAAATTGAGATTGCTGGAGATCCAACTGGGTCTCCATGACAAAGGGTTACACTGCTGTAATGTGTGTCTGAGTATCACTAAATGGCTGTTCCCACCCCACTGCTCTGCAGCTCTGCTAACAAACAGCAACACCAGCCACGCAGGGATCCCTATAGCCCACTGGGCTTATTGGTTTAGTACATCAGCATGAATCATCATGATCACTTTCTACCCTTACCTGCTTGTTTGTGAAGTGCCCTCATGAAAAGTGTAACAAAGAAAATGCACCTGACCCGCAGCAGTGTGTGGCGCATGGTATTAAATATGTTCCCTTTAATGCCGCACAAGGGACTTCTGTCCAAATGACTTGCCATACATCAGCCATGGACGTATTCCAGGCCTTATTCTTGTAGGAAGTCTTTGGGTCTGAATAGAGAGCTCAGCTGCCTTAAATTATAACTATCCACTGCCAAACCCACACTATTTTTCATGATGTGGGCTTGTGGGCCTCTTACTCTGCTGTTTATAACCTAGAAAGTAGAAATTAAGCATCCTCCTTACCTGCTATTTAGCCTCCAGTTTCAAAAACATTAGCTTTTGTTTTCTTCACTGCTAACTGTTTCCTTGCTATTTATCCATTACAGCATTTTTGCTGTGAGGACACATTCATGTTTTGCAGTAGAAACGAAAGTGGAGCCTTGAGGGAATGTCTGGGATTCAGGTGATGTCTGCAGTGTCAGTTGGTTTTGTATCTCTGGGAAGTCATGAAGTGGTGAAAGCCTGAATGGAAGTGCCCTTCCCCATGCCTAGGGGTTATAACCCCGTCTGCTGCATAAGCCACTGACCTCCCACTCCACGCCACGCATCGCCGGTGCTGGGGAAGGATGGGCAGGCAGCTCTGCTGGAGCAGGTGCCCTGAGGACTTGACTGCAGATGGTCCATGGGAGCCATCCTGCCTTTTTCCCCTCTTGGCTCCACCCCTTCGGGAAGGAATTGCAGACGTCGAGCTGCAAGAAGGTTCAAGGTCGTGGTTCGTCCTTAACTTAATTGGGAAATGCTGGAAGGACCCAGACAGCCATCTGGCTTCTTCATCAGGTTGTTAGTGCTGTTGCACAGAGGAGTCTTTAAAGTCAGGAAGTGATCTGGATCACTGGTGTGGAAAGGAAGATGAAATGCTGGCAGAGCATTTCTGATTTCAGCTTCTTGTGACCCCAAGAATATCATAAATCTTTCCTGAGGATTAAAAACCAGCCCATTGGAGAGATTACACTTATTCAAAGGCCTAAGTTACTTTAAAGATCTGAATTTGGAAAGGCATGAAGCAAAAGTGAAAGATTCATACTCAGATTCCTTTTCAGCATTTCTGTCCATCCGCAAGAAGCCCAGGAGTTAGTAAATCTGTCAGAGAGGTTTTATTAACTCTCAGATGAAGCCTAATTCACTAATCTGTCAATACAGAAAAGCTTTATTGCTATGGAAAAGTAGATCCACTCAGTCCAAGCATGTATTCTGCTAAATGTGGGAGGATTATGGACACAGATAATCTCCTACACTTACTGCTGGTTTATATTGTTTATTAACTGTCCTCTCTTCCAAAATCTTGTCTCTTGCAACTTGCCAGTTTCTGGGTGGAATTTGTATTGTATGTATAATCACAGAGAGACACCTACACACACAGAGCTACACATATATGTGTACCTACATGTATAGTTTTGTACACTTCAGAAAGTGCTGCCTAGGCATTTCCATTTGAAAAAGAAAAATCATGTTAATTGCTGAAAACTTTCCCAGTCATTAAACTTTCTGGCTGAATTGTGGCAGATCTGAACAAGTTGCTTCATCTCTTTGGTTCATCTCTCTGCTTCAGCTCTGTGGCCAGAAAATGGGTAAAACAGTCCCCCATATATAGCTCTTCAAGGTATCTCAGGTGCTGGAAGGAAGACGGAAACCCTGAGGATAAAAATAGAGGATACAACTTGGGGCATGTTCAAGGTTGCATGGGGAGTTCCTGAGGACTGGCACAGGCATTTCATCAGGCCCTGCATGAGATATTGGGCTATGAGTATTTTTAAAAGACTAGAAAGAAAACCAGAACAGGTACACTGTTCATTGCACAGCTCATAGTATCCATCCTTCCAAAGGAGGAGGTAAAGGCTCTGACAAAACAATTATGTGAGGGTGCAGTGGAAGTCTATATGGTAGTGGGTACACACACACAAGGTTGCTGTTGTGGAAACTCCAGGGGCACCTTTATGACAGTCATTTCCCTGCAGCTGGCTTCACAGCCTTGATAACCTAAATAATGTTCTAATATTGGACTTTTGGTATGGTATTTTATGACTTCATTTGTCATGTAGTTAGGTAGTGCCTTTATTTGTGTTTTAAACTGGAGGATATGGGGGGAAAGGGCAATAACTTGCCTATAATAGGGGGCAGAAAGAATGATTTCCTTGCCTATTTTTGCACAAAACAGAGGTAAAATATTCAGTGTAAGAGAGTTTTGATGACACCTTATCTTTCAAGTCTTTTTCATATTTTCCAGTAATGGTGCTATTTTGTATCTTTGATTCTTTTTGTGATTACAGCCTGTGACATCCTAGTTCAGTGCATGAATTTATCTGTTTGCAATGATATGGAAGCTTTAATTTCCACTTCACTGCTTCCCTTATCTACCAGCTGCCCATCATTCTCTGTCTTTTTGGTGTCTTTTCTTTTTCTTCACTCCTCACCTCTCTTCCCCCCAAAAGAAGAAATTGACTTTCAGTTGAAAAATATTCTTAGTATGATAACTTTCTGACCCAGGGTGGAAATGCTTGTTACAAATGAGCCCTGCTTGATCTGTGTTGATGAAGGGGGAGGTAAGTTAAAGACAGCACCTAAAATGGAGAGTTCATAGAAGTCCAACAGATGAGCAGCACTGCTACCCTGTGCAGGATTGGCTAGGCTGGCAAAAACATGTGCCTTTGCTCACATAGCTGCTTTAATCACAGTGGCCAAAACAATAATGACTTTCTTCACAGACTGGTAGGGACGCAGGTGGCCTGGAAAGACTATTTCTTTGGTGATAGGATACAGAGGAATAACAGTGATTAATAGTTTAGAGAGCTCTGATGTGTCCTGTGTAAACCCAGATCCATAAACTCCCAACGACTGCTCTGCACTCAGGGAGAGGGGAGGGGAAGGGAAGATAGATGCAGTATATACCATAGATATGGCCCGTGGGTGTGACACAGGGCTGGGATCCGACCTGCTGCAGGATGATCACACGCTGTAGCTGCAGGCAGGTAGTGGGAGGGCTACGGATCTTTTTTTTAGAGGAAATTCTCTTGCCATTGACCGTAGACAGAATCTAGGAATGGGTTATCAAGCCTTAGCACACAAATTAAAGCACTGTGAGCATTTACTGCTCCTCCTTCTTTCTTCTCTTACACATGCCTGAACATACTTTTTAAAAGAAATGGGGTTATTTTCATAATCTGGCCTTTTTAAATAACATAGATAAAAAGGACTGAGAGAAGAGTTAGCACTATTGAGTCTATGCCATTAAAGCCACTGGGAACTGTACCTCCCTGAGGTCTGCAGGCTTGAATCTCAGTCCTACAGTCTGCCTGCCATGAGCTGCAGAATGCTGGTGATGATGGGTTGGTTTGTGGCTAAGGGGCACATGTCGAGTTGAGCAACCTGAGCCCTGCTGCTGCTCCCCTGTGCACCTTGGCCTGTCACTAAAAAGCCCACAGTGCCTCTTCTTACTGCTGTTTTATTGAAGCCTGTCTTCTTACAGCTGATGAGAGGATGGTGCAAGTCACAGTGGACAGACCGACCACCACTTTTCTCTGGTTCCCATCTAGCACAATGCCAAGGTAAAAGCAACCACAATCCCCCGGGCAATGGAGCTCCCCTGCTTTACCACTTGCAAATAGCTGTATGATTCGCTTAGCAGCATGCAGACCACAGCTTCTCCTGCTGTAAAAGGCTGCTTCATTGATTTCAGTAAGTACTTCAATCCTCTCCCCAGATAATTTAACCACAGGTGTACTTCATCTCAACATACTTTCCTGGAGTTACACATGACCTTCCAAGAAGGAAATTTGGTTCATTAGGCTTTATCCTTTTATATATCCCCTCATGCAAAATATAGCTTAGAAAAGGTGTATCTATTACATTTTCAGTAAAAGTAAAGAGAAAAAGCCACAATTTCTTCAGCAAAAAATGCTGCTCAATATCCAGAATTTTCTGGATGAAAATTGAACAGTCATCTTAAGTTCTATTTCCTCTTTCCTTCCCCAGAATGGTATTATTTTCTGCTTCCACAAAGCACATAGATCATCCTCAGCAGAAAGCCAGGTAGAGCACATTAAAGAAGAAATGATATAGTGGATTGGGGTTTATGAAGAGTTGGTTGGTCTAACCATGAAACACTGCCTGGCTAAGGTATGTTTAATCTGCTACACAGACACGTTCTAAGCAACTTATCTTCTTATAGGATATTTTTAATAGCCTTTTTGGAAGCAATGAACAAGGCCTTTCTCAGTGCCATGCCATGATCTGGTATACTGCAAACCCCTCAGAAATTTCACATTTAAAATAAATATTTGCTCACTGAGACTTGCTTAGAGTTAACCATAAGGCAAGCTATTGCCCTGAAGCAGCACTTTGTTAATGCAAGTCCCATTTAAATAGATTTTTAAAAAAGGAGACAAAGTTTGGATTTCCATCCAGATCAAAAGCATAACAAATTTAAGCAGCATTTGGTTTGAAGGCCTTCTTAAAATCACACAGGTTATAGCTTAAATATAATTTCAGATAGCTGCTGGTCAAACAGGAGATGTTTATGTCTAACACAGGCATAGCATTCAATTTGGCCATATTTCTGATGAAAGGTGTATCCATGTCCTAGTAAGAATTGGCGTGGGAGGAACAAAACAACTCTTACAGCAAATCAAAAAGGTTGTCAAGTAAGAAGCGTGGCCCTGGGCTCTGTCTCTGCTTCCCCTCCATCTTTACCTCCTCCAACACTGATCTGTGGACTTCAGTCCAAGAAGAAACCTGTGATACCAGCCCCTTCGATATCATGGCACAGAACCTGATGAAGGTACCGGGTGGCTTTTGCACTTCTACCTACAACTTGTGCTCCTGCATGATTCAGAGAGCAGTCTTGTGCTCATGCTGATGATACACATGCAGTTGGGAGAGCTACAAGTGACAGGGGTGGATTGACCACAGACATACCTGGACCTGCAGCTCCGGCCTGGCTGGTAAACTGGTTTCACACAAGGAACAGGTCTATTTAATTACAGGCACCAGGCGCCCTTGGTCACTTCATATGTAGCTGTCATTACCCAGACAGGCCTGGAAGAGCATCTTTTCTAATCAAAACTGAAAGGGGCATTTATAAGCTTAGCCTTTTCTCATCTTGCTACTGGTTTTGGGGCATGATCCAAAATCAGCCAAAAAAATTGCTGGAGTTGGATTCCTCTGAGCTAGTTGCCCTCTGCTCACTTTATACCCTATGGAGAGAAAGAGACATGTTAGGTTAGCTAGGCTTCCTCTTCTCCCGCTTGCTGACACCTTTGAAACAAACCATTGGTGACAGGCTACTGCTTTAATTGCCACCTTTAAAATGGGAAAATAGTGTTGCCTGTCTCCACCTCCCAAAGGTTATGTAAGGTTTAATTCATCCATTCATCTGCTCACTTCTCTTGTAAATGGCTTTGCGATTCCAGAAGGGAAGGAAATTAGTGGGTATGCATAAGGTCAGGTTAGCTCACCCACCCTTTGTTATGATGCAGCTCTTTGTGATCATCTTTTAGAGGAAATCTTATGCTCAAATCTGTGCTAAACTCAGCAGGAGTGAAAAATCTTGTATCACCTAAAAAACCAATATGCTCATTTCTTGTAAGTGTTCATGCTGTTAGTTCTGCTTGCCTTGGATCTCAGCTGTAAGTAAAAACATTGCAAGAAGAAAAATGAAAGACCTTTCTGGACTCATCTCTCATTTGCATTTTTGGTGGTGTACCCCGTGTGTGTTGAGGCTTAGATGTTTTCCCTGAAAGTCGATTTGCTCTGGGGAGTATCCTTTTCTCCTGCTATGTCTTCATCTTTACAGCTTGTTGTGCTCTTCCACTGCGAGTCCAGGGACTGCCTGAATGCCAGCGACAACTAAGTGGTGCTTTTTCTCTAACAGCCTCCCAATGGCCGGCTGCTGTCAGTAGGTTGGCACTAGTAGGACACCACCAGCAACTCCCCAGAGGAAGTGTTAATGTCAGGAAGCATTTGCAAATGTTTTTTTTCTGCTGCAGTTAGTGGTAAAGACACAGGCACATTGGCAACTGGTGAAGCCAGGGCAGGCACTTGCTTCAGTCACACTGGCTCATGCGCCTTTCCCTGCCTTCCAGTCTGGGTGTTTTCCCTGCCAACATGGGAACTGCAGGGTGCCAGCGGCTGCCCATCCGCTCAGACGCCCTGCAGATGCCATCTGGGATGCGCTGAACCTGAACCCATGCATCTGCTCAGTCCTGAGGTCTCCCAGGGGGGCCAAGGCATGGCAACAACATGTGCCTTCTGTGAGATGTCCAGGCCCCTTGCTCCCTGAAGGCAAGCGAGTGATGCTTTGCCCAGGTACATATTGTTCGCAGGGTTTCTTTGGACCTTTGTGCAGGGTACAGCTCCTTCCTCCCCTCCCAGCACTTACAAATAAGGAAAATAACAGCATCATGCTTTTAATCAAGGCAATTCTGCATTGGTGCCAAGTTTTACTGTCATCCCTGTTGTTAGCTTCTTATGATAGAGTCACCAAGCTGGATCCTTCACCACACACATACAGAATCCCACTGGCTTCACCAGAGCCCTGGCTGGTACTCTGGGTATTGGTGCTACCAGAAACACAGCAAGGATGAGGTCACAAGCCTTTACTCTATTGTAATTCCAGGATATGAAAAGTTTATAACCAGTATTCGAAAATGCAGTTAAAATATTATGCTGCTTCTGAGGGTTTCATTAGGCTTTTCTTTACAGTGTAGTTAACCCAACCGCAGTGAGGGAAGGAAGCACATACAGGGTCACAAAAAATGGCCAGATCAGGGCTCAGATAGACCGTGTGTCTTTTGGCTTCCCGTGTATATGAGTGACAGTGCCCCTCTGACAGGTCCACTTCTCCATGAGAGGAGGTATGTACTGCTTAGGCACAACTTGCCTTTTATAGGTCTGGGTTCTGGCTCTTGGCAGAGCGCCTAGAGTTTGGCTTGCTCCTACAGAGCAAGCTCAGGGAGCACTGTTAATGCACTGAGTTTTCAGGAAGACAAAATCTTTTCAGATCAAATTACCATTGGGAAACTTCCACTACCAGGCAATATAAGTTTAAGGTACCACTGAAAGGAAATACACTGACATGAGGAAAATGTCCAAGGAAATTATGATGCACACTAACAATGTTCCAATTAATTAATGGTAAGTGACATGGGAAGGAAACGTTTGGTGCGGGACCATCTGCTCGGAGCTGTGGCAGTTCTGCAGCATGGGGCGAGCCAGAGCACAGGAGCCGTGAGTAAGCGAGTGCTCCCCACTGCACTTTGACGCAGGTGGCTCTGTAGCTGTGAAAGGAGGCTTTTGAAGGACATGGGAGTTTACTAATTAAAAAGATAAATCTCCTGAATTGCAGTCCTATAATTACATTGCCATTACAGCAAACACAGCTAAATTAACTCACAGGAGCACGGCTTTTGCCTTGCCCCACTATGTTTACATACACATCCCTTCATGTAGCAGCCCCTTGACTGCTTTGCTGGCTTGTTTAGTACCATATGTTTCATCCTGTACACTCCAATGGGCAAATCAAGTCATTTTAATAATCCCAATAACTACATCACAAAGTCCAGAACATTGATTTTGGTCATATGGTGCTCTGTCTCCCCAGCGACTCGGGAGTCTGACTCATTGCCTGAGCTCAGATCACCTGTCAGAACTCATCTTTTCACCTTAAATCATCGCATTTGGTATTCTTCTGCTGCAGCAGCACATTCAGACCTTTACTTCTTGCAAAGCTCAGCTCTGCTTCAGCACTGTGCCTTGGGATTGTTGTGCATGGCTCTTTGTGACTGTGATATAAGTGAGTCTGGTTTGCGCCATGGGAAGCAATGCTGGTTTGCGCTGAAGCTGGGGAGGGAGGAAAATGTTCAAATTGGAAGCAGAGGAAAGGAACAGTAATACCAAACTCCCAGGCTTAGTATTACTTTGAGAAATGCAAGCATGATTAATAAAAGCCCAGTTTCTCCTGTTGTGCCAGTTGAGTGATATTGTCCTCACTGCTTTCAGCCTGTGAGCTGGCAGGAATGTGAAGGGTCTGTGCCGCAAAGAGCAGTGTGGGTTGGAGAAATGTGTTTAATATCAAGTGCTAGAAAAAAAGCAACTGACTTCCACTGAAAAATATACATGAGACAAATAACAGTACATTTCTAGTCCTCTTCCCTGCAAAGATAACTTTGAAAAGCTTGATAAACTTAGACCATTATTTAGCACCTCAAAATGGTGTTAAACTAGGCTTGGCCCAGGATTGTCCTATAAAGCAAGGTTCTGCTGGAGGATGCCAAACCCCTGCAGTCTCTGGAAGAGCTGGTTGTGGGCTGCAGGTTCACCTAGCATCTCCCTGCAAGCCTGTAATCTCCCAAGGCAACATCTCCAAATTTCCCCCACTGAACAAGACCCCCTGCTCTGTAGGTCTGGGGCTTGGCCATGAAATGAAGAGCCCCATGGTCCATGGCTGAGGCTGGAGCTCTGAGGTCTGGCTGACCTTAACAAGCTAAGGCAACTGTTCGTTCTTCCTGAGCTGAATCATTTTTCTCCTCAAGGCTGTGCAAGTTACTGTGACCTCAAAACTCAACCCAGTTGCCAAATTTATTTGACACAAAGGCACTACCACCACTGGTTGTCCAGCAAGAGCTGGGCTTCAATAACTAGCCTAAGCACACTGGGAGGCACACGCACTTGCACTCCCCAGACCACAGGCACAGGTGCTGATACCCAGTGGTTGCTGCTGTGATGAGGCCTAGAAGAAAGCTGCTAGAAGGAGAAAAATGGATGGAAAGCACCCTTCTTCCTCCCCTCCCAGTGCTCCTGATTCCCCTGGGCTGTGGGGCAAATAAGGTGCTATTTAGAATTTTGAAGCATCCCAAGGCACAGCCTGCTCCCTAGTTATGTCTGATCCCTGGAGGACCCACTCTGCAGCTGTCCTTGGCCTGATGGCGATGCTTTCCCCTCTGCTTAGCCCTGTTACCAAGCCCAGTTACCAAGCTCAGCACTGCTGACTGGTGCAGGCAGTGTCAAAACATCAGTCAACACATCCCAACCGTCTCTTGCTGCTCCCCACCCACCTGTGTGGCAGGATCAGGAGCCAGGAATCAAAAGTCAAACAGGTCTAGTAAAGTCATCCTTCAGGGCTTACTTTATCCTCCCTGGAAGCATGGTGAAGGCTTATGCCCCAGCCTCATCACATGAGAGAGCTGGAGAACTGAGCATGGTGCCTGGTGGTTTGCACAGATCCACCTCTGTCACAGACTAAGGCGAAGGAACTCTTTTCTAAGGGAAGTGCCCATGTATTGAGGTATGTGTATGTTTCTGTGAATATTCAGGTAGGGCTGTTGCTGTCAGCCACAAAGACTGAAATAAAGGAGGGGAAACAAAGCTGAGCCCTTCCATGCCCAGCACCATCCAGTGAAGCAAGCCATGCATTTAAATATGGCTTCAGACCTGAGTAGTCTCAGAATAGTTTGTTACTTAAAGCATTCCTTCTCCATTTTTACTTCATGTATTTTCTGCACAGTAACCCTGGCAAGGGTGAAGGAGTGATGAGTTCATGTGCCTGTCATGCTATTCTGAGCTGTTTCAGGGACCTCCTGGAGAGAACACCTACTCTAAACCTTTGCTTTTTAGCATATCATACTTCTGGGTTTTTTCCTGAAATGTGCATGTGGGTTACTCCTGAAGTAAGAGTGTGTCTGCATTGCTGTCATGCAACAGACTTCCCTATGGGCTGATTTGGCCAGCACCAAGCTACACAGTTTTCAGCCTGTATGGTTACAGATCACGAGCATCTTGATAAGCCATTGTGCCTTCTCTCATAAAAAGTTTTTTGAAGACAGAGTACAAAAGAGCCTGGAATGTGTTGGAGACCTGTACCATAACTGGCATCTTGGGAAGTAAAAAGCTGGAGACAGAACTGATAAAGATTAACTGTCCTGAGTTTGTGAAGGCAAAACCACAGAGAGCTGTCAGGCCTTCACTTCACTTAGCTAGCAGCAACATGCTGGAAAACTTTTTACTTTTAATATGTTTGTTGCAGTTGTGCAGAGCTCAATACTTAAGAACAATGCCATATTCGAGATACATCCACCAAACCTTGGTTACTATGGATGTTTTCCCTCAATTTAAATTCAGGTGGATCTATATTTAACAGGCTTTTGTATTATTGCTATTGTCATACAAAAGTTCTTGGCAGCTGCAGAGACCAGGGAGAGCAGGCTGACTGAAAGCAAGAAGGCGTCTAGCTCTACTTTCACATCCTTTCCTCCTAGCTCTTGCTTCCTCTCCTGCCAGAAACCCACACACTTCTCTCTGGGGTGAAGTACATTAGTACTGTAGAAACTCAATCTAGCAGAGTATACTAGGCCTTATAAAATATATTTTAAACATATTTTAAGCTGAACTGGTAGTGTCACTTCTTGCTGAGATCACCTCCTGCTTCATGGTATAAGCCCTTTTTGACTGCTGATTACAATTTTGACAAATGCTTTAAGGCTTTAAGTCCTGAAATTTTCCATGCTTCTGTGTCCCTTCCACAGTGAAGGAGAGCTTCAGCTAGAAAATCTTATCTGTTTCTGGAAAAGAAACCCAAAACCCAAAAGAGCAGAGCCAAGCAAAAATATTCCACTAAAAATTACCTACTTTTGGTTTGGTTTAAGGAACCCACAGCAGTATAGTTCGAAGTCAAAACCTGAAACCTGCAGCAGGAGTTGCCTTTTGTCAGGGACAATTTTCATTTTGTTATTCTCATAAAAAACTGCCTCAGTTTGACCATAATGTCAGTTTGACAAAGCTCATTAAAGACTGCTAGCTGTGGGCAGGGTCTGGCCCAGGGGGAGCGTGACATTCCCACTGTGGTGGGTCTGTGCTCACAGCAGCTTTGGCAACCAGTAATGAGCCCTGTCCTCCCCCACAACATCTGGCTGCCTTATGCCAGCATTGTGGCCCATGTTGACTTCTCTGCCCTGCACCCTGTGGCTCCAGTGGCGCAGATAGGGCAGAGCTCCTGCACAGCAGGTTTTGGGGCAGAGCCCCAAAAGTACCTCTGAGGGTCTGGAAGACCTTGGGACACCCTGCGGTGCTTCACAGACCACAACACGTCCTTGGTGCTGTGAAGGGAAACAGGGGACTGGGCTGTGGCAGATGACTCTCACCGTCTACAAGCTCCATCCTCCCCCTTACCTCTCTGGTAGCATCTTCTTTGGGTCACCGCTACTAGAAATGAGAAGCTTGCCTCTCCTGGTCTCTCCGGCTACCTTTATGCTAGTGTATGAAACAAGACCAGAGTGCAGGCTCAAATACCTGCCTTTGATCATCTGCACACAAATAATTTGCATGCTTCTTGGCATGGTGTTGGTCCGTGGCCAACAGTATCTGGGTACAGTTCAGTGGCATGTGCCAGGGATGGCTCCCCACAGGCAAAGCCCAGGGACAGAAGAAAGTTTTGGCGGGCAGCACAAGCCCCCTGCTCTCAGAGCAGGGAGACATCCCCAGGTTGCATAGCTAAAACTTGAGTGGCGTCACTGCTGGGTGTAGGCAAGGAGAGGCTGGGAGGGTGCTGCCCAACTCCAAGCAAAATGGGCAAGGAGGGATACTTGGGAGCAGGAGCAGGTAAGGCAGGAAAACTAAAAAGATTGCATGCTGCGCTACATACATCCCTCAGTACAGAGAAAGGGAGTCGGAGCATAAATTCCAGGTACTCAAAAGTCCAGAACATGCCTGTGTGCCACTTTTTCCCTTTTTAACCCCTCTTATTAATTGCATACAGTCTTTAGAGCCATTTACTCAGGCCCTGTAGCACACAGTGTATGGACACCTTGTGCGTGCATCATGGCTGGGTAAAGAGGGAGTCTCTTTTGGTGAAGAAGCTGTGTAGTGAATGAGTGAGGGAAGGGACTCACGAGTGTGTGAGGAGGAGAAGGACCAATTTCATGGGGGTTAATTGATCTGAATAGTGCCCAGGAGCCTCAGATGTTAACCCAGCCTTTGCCACAAGATTCCTGCGCAAAGCTGGGTAAGTCAACCTAAAGGTCATCATAGTTTCTTGTTTTCTGTTCACCTAACTTGAAATTTGGGCTATGTTTGCAGCGGAGATAAGCCATCAGAGACACAAAGCTTTTCCTCTTGTTTCCCCTTCCTCAGTCTCACAGGGTTGTTCTGGAAAGAATTTAATTGATGTCTGAAGTCCTCCCAAGTCATAGTGACAGGTCCCATAAAAAAGCCCTGAGGAAACAAATAGCTCCCACTTAACAACAGTGCTTACACAGCACACTGCAAATAAAGCAAGGGGCCACATACTGAACAAAATACCAGCCAGTTGCTTCTGAAGCCACTTCTGTGTTTTCTGTGCACTCAAGCAGGCAGGGGGGTGCAAAAGCAATTTAAAACTTCTCCTTGCAATGCCTGCAGGAAATTTGACAGCGATAAGGAGGCTGGTGCTCTGGGCCCCTGGCTTGCCTTGTTGATGGACGCTTTCTTCCTCCACTCCCTTATGCAGTCAGATCCATTGTTTGCCTCATCTACCACTTTGAGGCAGGGACTGGGCAGAGGATGGCTTGTGTTGATACAGCTCTGAGCACAGCAGGAGCCCCAGCCAAAAGCAGGTTTCAGAGGCTACGTGTGTATCCTAAATTACTGGGATAGTATAAACATATACACAAACCTCGTGCCAGTCTTCTCTCTCTTGTGTAGCTTCTCTTCCCCTCCTGTTTTTCTTCTTTGCTTTAATGAGGCTGCAGTTCTGGAATGTTGTAACTCAGATCATCTCAGCACTTTGGCTTATAGCCAGCCTGGGTTGTGATGGGAGAGCTGACAGGGCATGGGGCTGCAGCAGGGCAGGGTGGGCATGGGAATGAGGGGCAGCTCCCTGTGCTGCTTACAAGCAGGATGCTGTAAACTCCTGCAGTGAGATTTGTGTCTGACAGCTCAAGGAAGACTAGATGTGGGCCTCAGATCTTGGCCCAGTAAAACTTAACATCTCTTTTTATCTTCAAAGCACTTCATAAATGCCAATGATTTCACCCTTATAATACCACCCAGAGCCAGGTGGGGAAGTTTAAGGCTCAGTAGGGGCAGAGCTGAAGGAGACAGGCACTTGTAATTCAGGCTGAAGTTCCTAAAGCATTTAGTTGCCCCTGAAATGCCTCAGCACGAAACAGATTTTCAGATGGGAGCTGAACGCGCCTCCAGTTCTGCAATGGGGCTTTGGCAGTGCTCCTTCCCTCTGCTGGAAGATGACTTCTGGGGCTATTTGTCTCCAGCTCAGATGTGCACAAGCAGGCAGCATTGCCACCTCTCAGGGGGGCTACCTGTCCCTCTCCAGGACAACTAAGGCTTTTTTCCCTGTAGTCTTCCCCAGTTCTCAAACTGGGAACCTCTTGCCTACCCCTGCACTGAGAGGCACTGACCCAGCTGTTCCATGCTGAGCTTTATTATGTGAGTGCAGTGCTGACACCAAAAAGCCCTCCCAGCATGAAAAATGTGCCCTTTGGCCTCTGGCTCACCCTGCCCTTGTCACTGAAGCGTTTCCTCTCCGCCACTCGTCAAGCTGTTGCACCAGCAAGGCAGAACTTCATTGTTTCTCTCAGTTTCCTGCAGCCTATCTGCCTTCATGCATAAAAAGGACTGTCACCCACAGCAGCCAGGTACACAAAAGGGCCCATGGTTGACACGGGGGCTGCGTTTCCACCTCTCTCCCCTCTTTCAGCTGACAGGACACTGGCAGCAGGAACATACTCATGCCAGAAGTATCCAAGCTAGGGCATCAAGTGCTCTGCAACCCCTCTCCAACTTGCTTGCACCCGGAGGAGAGGCTTTGGATTTTCTGCCCTGTGCTGCTTGCTGTTTGCTGAGTTAATTCCTGCCTCTTTCAACAACCTATTTTTTTCCCACTGCCTACGTGAGTGTGTTTCTACAAGCATATTTCACTTCACAGTCTTTAAAGCTCCCTTTCTCCCCACTTCTGCCCTCCTGCTCACTGCTTTTGAGTGCTCCCGAGCCTGCCTGTCGCCAGCACTCTTCTGGTAAAGCTGCAGGTGGCACAAGGATTAGCTTTCTTTGCTGAAGAAGATGCCATGTAGCAGAGTAATCCCTGACCCCTGTTCCCCGGGGTGCTCGCTCAGGCAGCGTGGGATGTCACGCTCTGTTCGCTTTGCACTGAACAGTTATGGGAAGGAGAACTGTGTCTTCCCCTGCCCACACACCCAGCACAGGACAGCATGTTCACAATAAGCCTTTCTGCTCTCAAGTAGCTCACAGGGCTACTTGGCCTTTCCTTGGCAAGAAGACCAGGATGTGTCTTGCAGTGGCTTTTTACTTCAGACCAGGGAAAACCCTATGGCTGAGGGATGTCAGTGGCAACTCATCTCTCTACAGAAAGCGGCTGGAGACCTGCTGGCCTGGCGGAGCTTTCAGAGGCCCAGGCTCGTACAACAGTGCTCTGATCTGAATCAGTGCTTCCCTTTCCAGGATGTAAAAATCTTGCTGGCAGTGCTTAAATAGGGCACCTGTTTTTCTCCCTCGTCCCCAGGCTAACCTAACAGTGGTGAAGCAATTTCTCTTCCCCTCAGTAGCAACACTTCTTCCCCTCAGTGCACAGCTTGGCAGCTGCCTACCAGCACCGAGTCCAGGATTGTGGCCTTTGGGAATGATAATAATTTCCAAATTATTTTCCATTTTGCGGAGTGTATCCTGAGTGGACAGCCCATCTCAGGGCTTCTCACGTAACACCTGAGCCCATTATTTCCTCCCGTGCTCCCCTGACATCCCAAGAGCCTCCTCCAAACAAAGCCCCAGACAAACAGCCAGGGCAGCTTTTCAAGAGCCTGTGCGTGCTCCGAAGTGGAAACTACATTTTGTCTGCAGTTCCCAGGGGGTCAGGGCGTGAGAGTTTTCGCACTAAAGAGGAGAGTAAGCTAGGGCACACAAGGGGCTGCTGGCCCTTCCCAAGAGAGAAAGGAAGGGAAGACATCACAAGGAACTATGCTTCAGTGGGACACAGCAGGTGGGATGGGATTTGGGAATATTGCAGTACGGGCACAGGTACAAAGCAGGAGGGGAGTGAGATTGCCAAGCAGCACACCTTCAGCAGCAATATATGGATCCAGCAGCTGGAGGGTGTTCCATAATTTTTGGGTGGTATATAGTGACCTTGCTGTAGATTTGGGAGGGGTAAGACTTGCAGGCAGAGACCTGCCTTCCCTCCACAGCAAGACAGGGAAAACAGCAGCAGGTGGCAGGGTACCCCCTCCCCTTGCAGGGATCTCAGTGGTGCTCTTAAGCAACCACCTACAGGCAGCTGTGCTTGCTCTGCTAAGGCACCAGCTTTATTGGTGAACTGGATGTGTTTATCTTTAAAAATACACAGTTACCTTTCCTGTCCAGCCTTACACAAAGAAATGCAACAGCTCTAGTCTGACCCAAAACACTTTTCCCCTTCTATCAACAAAAAGCCCTCCCTTCGCATTTCCTCGCTCTCTGCCTGGCTTGGTTTGGTGCTTTGTCCTGACAAGCCAAAGCAAAAGTCATCTGTGCAGCCCCACAGGGAAACTGTTTCGCTTGTGTGCCTCATGGTACTGCACTCAGGCATCACAGAGACCTCTGCCAGTGCCTGTCATGATGGTTCTGCTTTCATTCAGCCCACAACTTAGGGACAGATTTTGAGAAATATTTAAATTTGCACATAAGAATTGCAAGTTTTCTTGAAAATCCCCTAGGCACCTTCCTGCTCTAAATCCTTGGGTTTCTAGATGCATTTGAACATACTGGCTCAGAGATGTTTAAACAACAGCAGTAATCTTCCCTGCCCTAACTAGCTTTCAGACGTTTCTCAAAGTGACCCTTGGCAGCTCCCAAATGGACTGAAATGCCATGCCCAGGCTGAGATTTTTAAGGAAACAAAACAGCAGCTGAGAACATCAGTCACAGCAAAGTCTGTTTTGGCAACACAGAAAAACTCTGGGTTAGGTCATGTGCAAATGGCACATGTGCAATTAATCCTTTAGTTACAGGCTGAAATTTGTGTATCATGGAAAAAAAGACTTATTTCCCCCTCTTCCCACTCCTTCCCCCCACCCCCGATTAAGTATTTTAAGAGCTTTTAAGTTAAAGTGGAAGAAGGGGAGCTGATGTGAAGGGGTTATCATCATGTAATGAAGTGGCAGTCCTTTTACGTGTCACACGTCTCATGTGAGAGGGTGGGGAGGAGATGGGGAACACAGCGTAAAAAGTCTTCATCAGGATCCCACATCCCCAGACACAGCCAGGCAAATGTGCATGTGCATTTATACCTGCGCATAAAACACTCAGGATCCAGCTGTGCTTACTGTTCCTCCCAGAGGTGCTATTACAGCAGCACTTCTAACCAGGAAAACCCTATGGCTTTAAGCCAACAAAGAGACAGGAGGTAATGGAAGTCAGGCAGGGGGAGTGGGATCCTGTAACACAAGAGCAAAGGGAGAAATGGGAGTTTTGTCTTCCTCTGTCTTTGCAGAAAGGTTGGCCTTGCACAATGCAATGAGGTTTTGCACCTCTTTGCTTTTTCTTTCCAGTTTTGCTAGGGCAATAGCAGGAGCACATTATGTTTATGGGAATGTCCATTACATAGCCCCTTGTGCAATCAGGGTGGCCAGCGAAACTACTGATCCATCACTTCTCCTCAGTGAGGCTGACACCTACACACTGCCATCAACGTTTTCCTGGACAGCCAGGCCACTGTAAGGAGCTGGACTACGCCAGGAGTTCACTGCATCACCATATCTCTGCTTCTTGAACAGAGCTACGGGCTCACCACATTGAGGGACTGCTGATAAAGACACTGGTTTTGCTGGGAAAAAATAGCCAGGTCACAGTGTCCTCGAGAGTCCTGCTGCAGACCCTCTGCTCCCAGGGTCCCGCCACTGCCCTACACAGTGGGCTTATCAGCACTGTGTTGCCTGGCTCTTGCCCCACTCACAACTTGGTAGCAGCACGGAGCGGCGGGAAGGCTCATCCCCCCACATCCCTCAAGGTGTTCATCTCTGGGAGGCTGCAGCTGTAACCAGCCTCACGAGTGGGCCTCAGGCCAAGACCACAGCTTCGGTGAGATCACTGCCTCAGTGGGATCAAAATAAAGTAGCCAGCAGAGAAGCGTAGAGAACTGTAAGATTTGCTTCCAAGAATAACCTCCTTTTATGGCTTTTTTTTCCCCCTCTTCCTTTTTAACAGAAGGTGAATATCTATTAATGGCAAATATCTATTAAACTATTGTAACAGATATGAGCCAAATATACATGAGAAATCTGCGTCACAGGACTATTCCTAGCAAATGTTGCTTCTGTCTCACCGTTCATCAAAGGTACGCATCAATGTTCCTGCATTGTCTTGCTGCTGTTTGAGTGGGAACCCTGGTTTTCACCCCCAGAGCACCCAGATATACAACATGGCACAGGTTCAGGCCCATGGGAAGTGCTGAGAGGCAGGGAGGAGCAGGGAAACAGGGTATGTTTCCAAACCCCATGGGAGTAGCTGCATGGAAAATTAATCCCTTCCAGTCCTGGCAGGATAAGGACAAAGGAATTGAATTTTTACATAGAAGAGAGTGTAAGAAAAAGAATTCTGAGTAAAACCAGTGGTCTGTCACAGCACATCCTGCCAGGTGAGTTTTCTCTTTCATTTTTTACTTACTTATTTTTCACTATCCAGGTTTAATTTGTGTTTTATACTCACTGTATGGCCCCAGAGGTGCCCCAGATCTGGCTTCCAGCACCCACAGACCTATAGCCTTGCCCACCCTAAGAGCCACATCCCTCCATGGCCCCACTCATGCACAGGGCTCCTAGCCAGCAAGCACACTATGGGGCCACCAAGTTCCCCAGCAGGGGCTTGTGAACTGAGTTAAGTAGGTACCCAGAACAAACCCAAAGCCAAGTGTCTGGCAGGCAAAGTAGTGGCTCAGCAAGCATCTGATGTGTGTAACTCAATAATTGGGAGGTAAATCTGCTGTTTGGATAATGATGGCTCATCCTTACTGTCTCAGACAGAACATCACTGAAGCCTCACAGAATCAAATTACTATCTAGCTTTCCTAGTGCCCAGCTACAAAAAGATCCAAAATTGATGGAGGCTGGAAGGACATGGTACTGCAGACCAGAACTCCTTGACCAAAAAATTATATGTGCTAAGCAAGGATTTCTGCCATGTGACTCCTGTCAGAGAAACAGGCTGCTTGGGCCAAAAGGTTCCCACTTCCAAGCTACATATCCCCTGAGGCTACATAATTAGTAGTACAGCAAAGGGAGGATTGGTAGTGTCACCAAGTGGGGACAGAAGGATGAGAGATGGGAAAAGCACCACTCCCTCACCAGCTCAGATAGATAACTTTTGTATTCCCTCCTTTGCACTGGAATTAGCACAGGAGTGCTCCTTGGGCCAGGAGTAACACTCAGATTTGAGCACCTGAGGTTTGAACTCACCTGTCTCATTTTAGGGGTCTAAGTTTTAGTCTTAGCTAATCTGCATGGGTGTGCTTAACAGCTGTGGGAGAACAACAGGAATTGACTTCTAGAAGTCAATACATGCCACCCATTTTGACAGACTATTCTATGAAGATGACCCTGGGTGGGCTGGTGAGAGACCAAGCTTCAGAAAATATGCCTAAGAAGCTAAGAGGGCCTCCATAGGTAAAAGAAGATCAAGAATGGGCTGTGTCTCTGAGACCTCCACTCCATTTGTCACTACCAGCAGTGTCATGAGAATGTGAGCACCCAGTGACAAAATAAGCTCTAAATATTGGACTCTTTTCTTCACCTCCTCGAAATTAAGGAGGAACAACTAAATTACTGCAAAATCAAATTCATAACAAGGAAAAGGGAAGAGGTTTCCATTTGTTCTGCTTGCTAAATCCCTGGGGATACCTGCTGGATTAGTGACAGACCAAAATGTTTTCTTTTTGCTTTGGGAAAATGGCATCACAGCAGCCAGACTTAAAGAGAGCAACAACTGTGGACTTACCATTGCCATTGCAGTCACACTGGAATGCACAAGAGAAGAAAGTCATCAGTAAGTCTTCTTATGGGGAGAAAGGCATAATCCAGGCCATCTTCTGAGGTAACTCAGGCAGCTGTGCAAGGGAAGTGAAGAAATTAAGACAAACACCACACTGTAAGGGATCAGCTGCAAGAAACACAAGCCACTATGAAAATCTTCTCAATCCTTCTCTAAATAAGACCTTGGGAACAGAGTTAATCTGTACGATATTGATCTAATGTAATAGTATTGCTGCTCCAGAGTCTATAGCAGCCAGAGAGGACTGTGCAAGGGACCGTGAAAGAGCTGCTGTGAGCCCGTAGCTGAAGCCAGGACGTCACAGCTTAGACCATGATAATAGCTGTTGCAAGGAAGAGCATGGACCAGCTCCTGATCTGCACACCACTGAGGTGCTCCTGGAAAGAGCTGGCTCAGGAACTGGAGATGAGAAAAACAAGGCTTTGAGTACAGAGATGGAGTCACTTCTTTTCACCCAGAAGGTGGTAAGCAGCAAAAGCTACTCCTTAATGTTCCTCCCTGATTGTGGACTACTAATACTCACTTCATAGCAGTTTGGCTACATCAACTTTGCTCTCACTGGACTGCTGCTTGAGTGTGGACATCTAGGCAGAACAGGCCACCTGCCTTTCTCAATGGTGACATGGTCTTCTCTCCTTTCACTGGGAGCTTCCCCCTTCTGTACACTTCTAAGGGTTGGTGACACAGGATACTTAGGCTTTCACTCCAATGGGAGGAGCAGCAGGTGCAGAGTCTCACCACCCTCCATGGGGCTGCGCTCATCTGCACCTCCTGTGTCCTGGATGCTTCTCCTTCAAACCCCTCCATGAGGGGTTCAAGTGCAACACACTTATAGGGTGACTTTACAGGGAACAAATAAGCTTTTGGCTAAGAAAGACAACTTGAAACAAGGGAAAAGAAAGAAGGAAGAACTGATGGGTGGACAAAACCAGTGAAATAGAGAAAAGCAAGTAAAGTTCATGCTGCAGTCAGAGGCCACCTGACTTGTGCACCCTTGACCGTATGTTGCCCAAAAAAGACTGTCCCCCAGTCATGTCACAGCTACCTGAAGGCTGCTATAATTTATTGTGGGCTGCCAAAAGCCCAATGAAGCAGCTGCAGCAGCTATTACTGCAAAAGAAAATGAAACCCTGTGAGTGATGTTCCCACTGTCAGGCAGAAAGAGTAAGATGGGAAAGCAGTGCCTGCTTCGTGGCATTATGGGAACCAGTGTGGCATTTTGCCATGACTGCAGTGATAACATGAGCTGCTGTCTGCGTTTCAGTCTTAAAAACAGTGGATACTTAAGCTCCTGGGCTGTTATATCACTTTGAATGCCCTCACGTTTGGAGGATGCTGGGCTGCAGCATCTAGCCAGAGACAGGTACTTCACACCACTTACCCCAGCATGTCAGCACAAGTGGCATAAGGAGATATGACTCAGACTGGAATTGAGGTGTTTACCTTAGGGGAAACTGCAAAGACAAAAAAACCCCCAAACCACCACCACCACCACCAAAAAAAAAAAAAAAAATAGATTTAGAAAGCTTTTAACACCATAAATGAAAGGCGAGGTCACCACAACAGAGCTGAGGGTAAGTGCTGGCTGTGGGAATGTCCCTGGAGGGGAGGATGGCGTGGCAAGGCAGCATTTAGAAGGACAGGTGCGGTGTTTCCCAACCAGCCCTGCAGCAGGCAGACACAGGCAGGGTGCAGCTCTGAGCACTCAGCTCTGACTCCCAGCAAGCTTCTCCCATCCTGGGAATGAGCAGGCAAACTGCATAAACAGCCTCTTGGGTGGAGTAGTCGCCCAGTGATGATTTCAAAGTAACTCAGGAAAACTTTACCTTTTTTCTGCTGTTCCCAGAATATCAAGGATCACTGAGCCAAAGTTTTACTTGCCATAATTGTGTTAACTCTGGCCAAGGAGCTGGCTTGTACCTCTGGCTCTGGGTATTAGCAGCTCCTTCAAGTGCTCCAAAGATGCCCAGCAGAGCCCCCAGTAATGCTCACCTGCTTCTCACCGCTGGTGCAGAGGTTGAATGCAGAGAACCTGACCATGTCCCTGAACTCTGCTGAATTAGTGCTTGGTATCATCTCTTTCCCGAGGACTTTTTTTGCTGCCATTAGAAGTGCCGTTTTGCCATGAGCACGAACGACTGCTGTGCTTTCTGCAGGAGAGCAACAAGCCATGCCTGCCAGCTCTCCGGGGACGAGTCGTTTCACAGAAGAGAGGTAGACAAGACAGCGAAGATATGAGTGACACTCCAGCCATCACACCCAAGGAGGAGAGGTCCCTCTGGGACTCGCTTCAAAGAAATAGCTCAGAAAACACCAGAAGAGAGCAGGAACAGTGACCTAGAAGGTGCCAGGCATCGCTGCCATTCCTGACCCTCAGATGTTACCTCTCCTTTTTGGAGGAGACACAAGGCTTGCTCAGGGGAAGCCTGGGATGAACTTAATGCTGCTGTAAGTGCCACCACTTTCTTCCCTACAGCCCAGCAGTTTTGAACTCCGCTGAGGTTCAGTGTTCCCCAGCAGCAGGGGTAGCCAGCTATGGAGGGCTGGCTGATGATCTTCCCCTTTCTGTGTTTGCTGTTATTTGTGTATTTATGTGCATCTTCATCCCATACTGGCTAAAAGTTGAGGTGCCTTTGTCATCAATTGAGAGAGGTTGAGGCTTTGTACAGATACTGAGAAAGAAGGAAGCACAGTTAGACCAAAGGACAGGCTATAGCAATTTTGAAGAAAAACAATAACAATTTTGACTGTAGCTGACATCCTGTTTGGAAAGACAGCAGGAGTATTTGTTATCTTTTCTGCCAGAATGGCCAGGTCCTGGTTTATTGATGTTATTTTGAAGATGACAGAAAAGCATATTAATCTACCTGAAATGAGAATCTGGGCTTTAAGAACAGCAGTTGACACCTTCTGAGGGACAGAGTGATAGAAATCAATCATAATTTGTAACTCACAGCAGCTTCTGTAAGCAACTTGGAGATCCACCTGCCCCACTACCATCAGTTTTCCCTCAGTGGCTGCAATTCAGCTGCCAAAAACAGCTCATCTCAAGTTATCCTTGCAGTAACAGTGGCAAATAAACAAAACCGTATGACCCCTCCATCCCATCGTCCTGGCTGTTGATGATGATGCCAAATAGTATAAGCCTCAATATCAATCCTTGAAGGCAACTGCTTGTGACAAGTTGCCAGTTAGTTAGACTTTCAATGGTTGATCACTGACTGACCTTCACCCTGATGATCTTACCAGAAGAAGCTGTCTTGATGCTCTCCTCTCTTCCAATTTCTGTTTTCTTCCATGGGTAGTCTTTTACCTGGTTACTATTGCATGTGAAGGTGGGCAAAATGACTGACAGAATGTGCAAATGTATCCCAACATCACATGTTTTTCCTTTAAAGTAACATCTCAATTTGTATGTCTGGCAGCACTGCCTGTGCAATTCCCTTCTGGTTTATTAACACCATCGGCAGGAGACATCAAAAATTCCTAAGAAATACAAAAAACATGACAGTTATCTCAGCAGGTACCAGCCTCACATGCAAGGCACATATTCTTCTCTGTTGCTAAAGCCAGGAAGGGGCTGATTATTAGTTCTTACCAATTTATTTGCATAAACACACACAAAGATCCCACTCAAGAGACTCAACGAATTACACTGTTGTTTATCAGTGGTCCAAGGGCAGGAGAACACCACCACCACACCCCCCCTGCCCCAGCATACCTCAGCTCTGACACCAAGAGACTATCTTTCTAAAGCATTCGGCTTCATGCCACACAGGGTCCCACACTTCCACTGGGGTCATTAATCAGTGCTTTGCTATCATAGTGGCGTGGGGCAGAGCTGAGGAGAGAAAGTGTGAGAGCAAAGGTGCCAATTAGTGCTAGGTGGGATACTAACTCCTTCCCACTGTGACAGGGGCTGGGGCTTCATTCTTGCTTGTCTGTTTGAAATGTCGACTTGTGCTACTCATTTGTACAACGCTCTGATGGAGCCGATGGCGATCCGAGCTGCCTGCTGTCAGATGTACAGCCACAGCCTGATCTGGTGGCACTGATACTGTACCTGTGACTCCTTCTGTCAGCAAAAAGTGACAAGGACAGCATCTTTCTAAATCCAGAGAGATAAACACCACCACTGTGGTCTCATATATTTGTGTATGGCAGCTCTTTACTGTATACAGTTACCATGCCTGCATTCACGAAGTGCAAAGCATACAAGTATTAAGCACAAGCATTTTGTTATTTCCACATCTTCTCAGCAAAGATACACCCATTTTATACCAGGATGAAATCAGAGACTTAGAGGAATTAACTTTTAGTCCACACTGTGCTCTGAATCATTTTTGAATAAGCAAAGGCTTCTTATCCGAGGTCCTCACCCTAGGCGTGCAAGGAAGCATGCAGAGTACAGGGATGAAAGCCTCCCCACGCCTGGGCTGGTCCATGCTCTACAGCCACTGTAGTCAAACACAACCATCTCCTCAGCTGTGTCAGCTTTGGTTGGCTTTGAGGCAGCATATTGGAATGTCAAAGTACTGGGATCAGGAGAAGTTACGTGCAGGGATGTGAGGAAATTAATGCAGGCATCAGCACGCTGCTGCAGCTGCCACAGTTCAAACCTCAGCCAGCTCAAATGCACACACCAGGCTGCTTTACACACACTCAGCCCGAGAGCTCATCTGAAAGGTGTGTAATTAATTAATTAGTCAATAAAAATATACACTTGGTTATTGTTTGTTGGTCTCCAGTCATCATACAGAGCTATATTTACCCAACACCACTAGGAAGATACCACCAGAAGACCTGACCCCACCCTGCTGACTGCCAACCTCAGCAGAGGTGGCATCAGCTGTAGGGACTGCTGCATACTTGCATGGCCAGCTGCTCTGCCTTTTGGAAACTGTTGAACCAATCCAGACCTTTGCTTTACGGAGATACTTCTTTTAGACATAGATCTGTTTTTCTCAAGCAAGTGGATGCCTTGAAAACCTCCTCGAGAAGTAGCAGTCAGTCTTTTCTTCCTCTTGCAGTACTGGCAAAGGGATGGCAGGTCTTCATCTTTTTCCATCAGCAGGAGTTTAGCAAAGTGGAGCTGATCACTCCTCTGCCCAGCACTCCTTTTCCCACCTGCACAGGCGGATCAGCTCCACAACCTGGAAGCTCCTTGTGGAATATACAGAAAACCACATTACTTCCGTCCCCATGCCTCACAACTGAGGCTGCAGTAACAAAACATTTTAATCCTTCCCATTATCTTTACCTTGAAGAATGTTGTAACATTCCTTAATAAGTTTTAATTTAGATAGGAACATGTTCCTGAACGCAATTCTTCTCATGCTTTAATGTACTCATTCAACTGTAATATTCAGGGAACTGGGTAATATCAGCAATGTATACCTCTAATTCAAGCTATTTAGTGGAAGGGGGATGTAAATTGAGTTTCTGAAGCTGTTCTTTGTTAAATGCAGCTAGGACCAAGAAGAAGTTGTTAGCTTGCTGTGAAATAGCCAGACCAGAACTTGGCCTTAGGCGTTTTGAGTTCCCTTTATCAAACCCCTGAGCACACAGGAATTTGTTGGTTCTGTCCAGAGCAACAATGGTTATCACCTGTGCTCAATGTTTTCTGATGATTTTCTTAAGTTCATGGTAGCATTTTTAATATATGACTCAACTTTTTCCATGTCTTTTTATTGTCTCATCAAATGGAGTTGATTATATTATTTACGGTTCAAATCCAACCAGAGTTTTCAGTATTACATGGACTTGGTACACACGATTTCCCCAGTAATGAAGTAATTGCTTTGGATGGGGCACGCCTTCAAGCATAATGCTAGGAGTATCTCTGTCTTCTTTGCAAGCCTCATCATATGTAAATGTGCCTTGTCATACACATGAGAAATTGAAGATGTGCGTACAAATTTGGAAGAGAGATGGCAAGCTGCCATATCCTCTCAGACTGTAAGCACAGCAGAGACTTAAATCGACCACAAGTCATCAAACCTAAGTCAAGAGAACCTCTTTGGCCCTGTTTGGCACTGGAGGTCAAACTGGAGGCAGCAGCTGTGCTCAATTTGAGCCTGATCATTTATGAATCAGCTAACTTACTCTAAGGAGGACCAGACCTGGTCAGTCTGCAGAGAGAGAGCTTTTATAGAGCAACATGAGTGACTTGTGGGAGATGACTCTCTCCTGCTGAGAATGCAGATGTTCTGATGGAGGTGTGGGCAGCACTGTACTGAAGAAAACTCTAGGTTCAGCAGAGGTGGTTGTCTGTCCACTCCTAAGGAGAAACACTAGACCTTACAGTGTATCTAGAGCTACAGTGTCTTCTGCCTCTGTAACCCTGGGTAGGACTAAATCAGAGCCCAAGTCTAGCACAGCTGATCTTAGTACATGTTTATGTTGGGATCATGACTTCCATTCTGAAAATAAAACAAGGATCCTTTAGCCAGTGTACGTTTTCCCACATGCCCACTTTTGTGTGTCCATTACACCAGGTAGTTAAGGAGTGTGGCCAGCAGTGCCTGGCAAACACTCTCTTGCTTTTATTTTGGAGTGCTTCAGGTTCTAAGCTAGATTTTAAAGTTTTTAACTCTGCACGCCTGCTAACTCCACCCTGACCCCTGTTTCAAACATCAACCCACATCCTACTCTCTACCCTTCCCTCTCTTACAAAGGGATGATTGAGACAATCCTGTACAAGCAAAAACAGATGGAGTTTTCCTGGGGGAATTTTGCTGGCACGGCAAAAGACCTAGTCCCTTGGAGCCGGCGAGCCTAAGAAGTAGCACACTGTCATGGTTCAAGCCCAGCCAGCAACTCGGAACCACGCAGCCGCTCGCTCACTCTCTGCTTCTTCCTCCCCCTGCTCCCGGAGGGATGGGGAGGAGAATCGGAGGAATGTAACTCCCACGGGTTGAGATAACAGCTCTCCAGTAACTAAGGTATAATACAAACCACTACTGCTACCAATAATAACGATAAGAGGAATAACAAGGGGAGAGGACACAACCGCTCACCACCCGCCGACCGATACCCAGCCCGACCCGAGCAGCGATCTGGGCCTTCCGGGTAACTCCCCCCAGTTTCTATACTGGGCATGACGTGCTGTGGTATGGAATCCCCCTTTGGCCAGTTTGGGTCAGGTGTCCTGCCTCTGCTTCCTCCTGGGTTCCCCTCCGCCCTGGCAAAGCATGAGACTGAGAAAGTCCTTGGTCAGAGTAAACATTACTGAGCAACAACTAAAAACATCGGTGTTATCAGCATTGTTCCCAGACTGAAAGTCAAAAACACAGCACTGGACCCGCTACTAAGAAGGAGAAAAAATGACTGCTGTAGCTGAACCCAGGACACACAGTCTGCCAGGGTGAATAACCCCTCATAGATTAAGAGAATAATATTCTGAATCAGTGCAAGAACAAAAAGAAGGCCTTTAAATTTATTAAGTTGCAAAATAAGTTGTACCTGTAAGGGATTCACAGTGATTATAGCTATTATCCCACTGGTATCTCTTCAGGTGTTATGCAGGAAGCTACTTGATTAGGAAAAGAGATGATTTTTTTTTGAGGTTATTCTGTTTGTTTCATCCACTTCACATCCTGCGTGCTGTTAAGACATGTTGGAGAAAATTGTCGATGTTGTACCACAAAGTCATTAAAAGTTAAAATAAAATACAGAGAAGCCTGTCCTTATCTGTGTTATTTCTGCACTTCTACCTGGCCCACCACTGCACTGTGGGAGGGAAAGGTCCTGGGACAAAACTATGTGTGACTAGACCACAACACACCCACATCTCCAAGAGGACTGAAGCAACCACTCCTTTCTTCTGGGAACCCTATTAGCTTAAACATGCAGTTTTCTACATTTTTAAGCAGAAAAGGCTTCAAACAATTAATTTTATTAGACAGCAGTGAGCCTCCCCTCCCATGCCCCCCATCTGCCTCTGTAAGATGAGCTCCTGTATTTGGAGCTAGAGTGTTGCTCTCCAGGCCAGAGCACTGACAGCAATGCCCCACTGCAGCAAAGGCTGCTATCTCTGAAAGGCAACCCAGATGCTCAAACCACAACCCAGCTACCTGGAAGGTTTGAGACTTGTGGGTAGGCTCAGCTCTCTCTCCATCCTTCACTACCCCTTGTGCCTGCAGGTGCTGAAATCTGCACTTTGCAATGGCCATGTTCGCTTATTATTTGGGATGCTGCCAACTTCAGAGAAGGTTAATGAAGGAAAATAATATCCATAGCAGTTTGTAAGTAAGTGAGCTAATTCTAGAACAGATTTTTGTGGGTGAAGACAAGGTATATCTGTAGATCAACATCTCTCCAGATGACAAATTCTGACCATCTGCTATTGGCAATGACAGAAAAAAAATCCTTAAAAAAGTAATCTCTTGTAGAGGAAAGCACATAGCAGCCCAACTGCATAGGCAGATATCAGCTGTACTATTTAAAACAAAACTTAGGAAACTGACAGGGAAAGCATCTCGCAAAGTTCTTGTTTTATTTGAGTTTCTGTGTATCAAGCACCAGGCCGAAGAATTATATGAAAACCTGTCAGTGAAAAGTTACTTGCATATTTATTTTTAAGAACATGCAAGTCAAACTAGTGAATGCATTGTCTTTGCTGGAACACAGACGTTAGTCCAGGGCATTGTCATATAGATTTAAATCTTTTTATTGCAGCCCACTGGCTCTTTTGAGTTACCTCCGTAGCAATGCACTAAGTGCCAGGCAGCTATGTCACCTAAACCCTGAATAGGCAGTACTCCCACTTGAGTGGCGGCAAAACCCTCATGTGGTCTGCAGGGATTTTGCTGCTGCAGATATGTCTGAGGACAGAGTCCACAGGGCTGAAATAGAAAACTGGAGGTGAACTCTTTAGGCTGACAGTGAAGAAGACCAAAAAAAAAAAAAAAAAAAAAAAAAAGAAGGAAAAGAAGGAAAAAAAGACAAATATTCCTGTGAACTGTACATCACTAAGCACTTAACAGTACTTCTAGCAAGGATTCCTATGACTTTTGTGGCCAAACACACCTTTCTGCATATCCCCCCCACCACATACATACAAAAATACAATTAAAGATATTCAGCAACATGCTGTATTTTTCTGTAGTTGTCAGATCACACAGATTACAAGTAACTTTACTAATGTATTATTACTTCCTTTATTCAAGCAACTCCTTTTTTAGAAGTTATGAAATATGGATCATGAAAAGAATCTGAATAAGCACATATTTTCTTTGTTATGTTAATGGCCTGGCTGAAGTCCACCAAAACAGGCTTGTGTGTGCAGCTGATTGTTTAGTTTCAAAAGTCTGGATACTTTATACATACAGGCTAGAAAGAAGGAATTCATCATAGATCTGTTCACTTGATGCTACCTCAGCCAGGACAAGAGCCCTGTGTGAAAACTATTTTTTAATCAGGACATTCTGGCACTAATGAAAGTAATTTCAAAATTGGCACTTGGAGAAGAATTCTCCAAGCAACAGGCAATGGGAGAGGTGTCTTTGGGTCCTCCTATGAAACAGCATATTTCTTATGTTTATCAAAGCCTAATCCAGTGATAAGAGATGATTCAGTAAAGTTACAAGATCACATGGATGTGCCAGTTACTCTAAAAAGTTCTAGCTCCTGTGATGTGAAAACTTGCCCAGACAGTGAAAACACAGTTAAAGTACAAGCTAAACAGATAGACAGGTCAAATTTCTAAAGGTTGGCCACTAAATCCTTTCCAGGGATGCCCACCACCTTGGTTTTTGAAAACTGCTGTAAATAGAATCTCACCCAAGATTCATGGCATTTTGGGCCTGATTTGAATAACACAGCAATCTCATTTTTTCCACCTCCTATTTTGGTGACCTCACTTGATTTGCATCCAGGATTATAATTGTGTTTTCTCAGACCCTAAACTATTACAAATCTGGCAAAAAGACCAGCATGAACAATTTCTTTCCATCAGGGAGCTGGGCAGACTGTACAGCTGAGGCCCATGAGATGCTCAAACGCCTGGAAACAGAGGACACACAAGGTGCCCAAGATAATATAACTGCCCTTCAATCTTTGAAAATTTCCAGGCAGAAGTGAGATAGTTCCCTGAAGTGTTCAAATGGCAAGGTCGTTTTATCCACAAAGTAGTCCTGTGAACGCTGGGCACCTGCCATAGCCCTGGCAATCTGCTTTGGAAGAAATTGTCATGAGCTGGTTGCATTCAGCTGGATTAGTAAGAAAAACTACCTCAGACAATCCCTCTTGACGCATGTGATGTTCACCTCTTTATGTGCGCTTACAATGAACCATCATAAACACCTGATCAGAGCCTCTGGTTCCCGGTGCTATGGGAATTAAGGCTGGTAAACACATCAGCAGCCTCCACTTCTTTGTTTTACTGACACGGATTGGAGCTTCTGTGAGCCTTCCCACTGCCAGCCCTGACACAGCAGCACTGTGCACAGTCACGCAGGACGCGTGGAGCTTGAGCAGCCAGAATGTGAGTTCCCTCACTCTGTGCAGTGGTCACATTTCACATCTGAACTGGACAAAGTGCGTTTGTGTTGAGTCTCCAGCCTGTAACTCAGCCTTTTGCCTCTCTTTCAAGACTGGCAACAAAAGTGCCCACTAGCATTAGCTGTGATATTAATATGTCTTAGAGACTAAGTACCTAATTGGAGTATGACAACATACTGCCTCACCACGTCTAGGTTACCAAAAAAACCTGCTGCTTTCTTCACTCCCTGCAGCTCAGGGAGGAGCACAGGGAGGAGGAGGGAGGACTGCTGCTTTAAGCATGTAAGGTACAAATAAACCCCTGAATCCTCTTTCCTTGTCCTGTCCTTTATTCTTAAGCCAGAAGTAGTTTCTGTCTTTCTGAGCACAATGTTAAGTCATCAAAGGTGTTATGCCTGCCAAATTTCGCACTGAAGTTCATTTGAGCAGTGCTCCTCTAGAGCCATCGCCTCCTCAAAGCACAGTGCTGACACTACACCAGGTAACCAAACAGGAGAACTAGTTCCCAAGGATTTGCAGGCTGTGGGATCTGGCATTATACCCCTGTGTGATGTCTGAATGTGAGTGACCTTAGATCCAGGATCCTAAAAGGAGACATTCCACCTTGGCTCCTAAGATGAGCAGGCACATACCCTTGAGCTGTAATAATGCAAACCATTTGATGAATTCTCTCACACAAAAGTTTCAGAAGACATAAATACAAACCTTTGTATTTATTCACTTGGGGGCTGGCCAGAACCCATGTGTTCAAGGGAGGCATTTGGAAGTAACAAGAGAGAGGAGGAGTGAACCCATGTTAGACGTTTCACCCAAAGTAAATGCCGTCTGCTGTGCCAAGACTGCTGCTTCACCTGCCACATCCAGCCTGCCTGCCCTTTTCTTCTTGCAAGATCCCAGGCTGGAGCTGGCAGAGGCAAGCGAAACTCTCTGTATGAACCATCCTGAGGGTGAGAAGCTTTCTTCAAGGCAGTTATCCTACTCAGGGGACCTGGTAGCTCATAATCACAAGACTAATGTTTATTGTAAATTAAGGCAGAATCAGCCAGGCAGAAAAGTCTGGTGGCTGAACATTTCATGCATTATAAATAGGAGTTGGCTCATATAACATGGAATAACCAGGAAACAATAGGATGTTCCCTACATTGTGGCTACAGAGACTCACTCCATGCACCTGAAGGAAGCACACACAGTAATAGTATCATATAGTTTATGATCAATGATTGGGCTTCAAAGACAAATTCAACTCCTTTTTCTTGGCTGCTCTCGAGTGCAACTGGGTTTGTTTTTCACTTCCTGCACTAGAGAAGGAACAAAGCCTTATGCATTGTTCATTTTTTATCAGTGCAGAAGAGAAATAAACAGATTTCAACCTAACATTTCCCTGGCTCCCATTCATATCAAAGTGCCATTGCGCCTGTTAGCAGGTTGAGACGTAATGACATACTCAGACCAATGGAACCACCCAAATCTGACTCACGATTTCCTCAGGGTCAAAAGAGAGTCCCAAGGACCAGGCCGTCAACAGAATATATGGTGGGGATGACAGTGATTCTGGTTTCCAGGATGGTCTCCCCGTCTTCTGCTCAATTTAACCCAATTCCCTCTCTCAGGTGTGCCTGTCCAGGGTTCTGGCACAAGCAGATAAAATGCTAAGACAACACTCACTTGAAGACCACTGCTACCCCAGCTGTCTGCATCTTGAAGCAGCAGAAATCAGCTGCTGAGGAAAGAAGTATACCTCCAGAAGAAGAAGATGCCTGACATTAGTGAGTTCTGTCAATGGTTTTCATGCTTAAATAATTGTATGCCTCCATGCACAGTGGTGGTGCTTGAGTCACATCTGGCCATAGCAATATGCATGTCGGGTACTCCTGGGAGGTGTAACATCCTGCTCCACCTGGGATGGGAAGCCACATAGGACCACCAGCAGATGTGAAAACACATCAGCCCAGAGCTCCAGGAGGAATAACTGAACAGAACCTGTCACTCCCATGCTCTCCATCACCTCCCTGTTGCTGTAGATACACCCACGTGTCCCTAGGCACTGTGTTGTGTGTCCCTCCCCTCCTTTTAATAAAGCTCCAGGCATTCACAGCCAACTGCCTTTGGAGCTCGCCTGACCTTCCATGCATGTATGACACTTGCAGGCGTCTGAAGTGATGAAGTGAGTGGTCTGCAGTGTGAGCAGCCAGGTCAGGAGTCTTCACTGCAGCAGTTCTACTTAAGTGGTAGGAAAATGACATTCCTGCCAGGAAAATATAATTCTTCCTTATTCTCCACAGGCAGATCACAGTCTCACCATATTTCTAAGGATTCTTCATAATTTTCCTCACTTCTCTTTGTGTTCCAGATATCCAACCTTTGCTCACCCATAAACAACACTGAGCAAAAGCACACTCAAGGTAATGAGTATGAAGCTTTGCTCTCCTTATTTGCTAGAGTCTATAACTTCCTAATTCCTCCTGGATAACAGCAGCACCAGAGGGTCTCTTATTATTTGCAGCTATGTGTGGGGTAACCCACATTCCCTGCCAACCATTGAGGTCTTCACAAAATGACCTTTAATGTCTTCAATCCCTGACCCAAGAATGGAGTTTATCCAGGTCATAAGCAAGCACAGCACCAGCTCAGCAGAAAAAAACAGATAAGCACCCTCCAGACAGGCAAACTGGAGGCAAACTGCATTGCAGAACATCCAGTGGACACATAACCATGACTCTGTGCTGAGGAACCTGATATCATTGCCCATCAGTGACTCTACCGGTTTAGGTCAAACGCCAGCTTGATCCTATACCTCAAGAAGTGATGTGGTGTATGGAGAACCTCGAAGTCACAGCAAGCAGGGAGGTACCCTACTCTACTACACTCAGTGGAAGTTAGGCGGGAAGGACCACAGAGTTCAAATGCTCGTGCTTGTACCCCGTACTACGTGGTTTCACATGACTACTCAGGATCAGCATGGGGCTCCTCAGATCTGGAGATGACAAATGTGGCATATTTAGTTGCCTGGGGCCACTCAGGATGTGTGGCTGCAATTGCAGCATGGGAAGCGCATGGGACCCTGCACCCTCCCTCAAGATGTTAATGTCAGAAGTGAAGGCTGCGCCTCGGTGAATCTGTCTGACCGTTTACAGATTCACAGAGCAGGGATTTTTTTTCAGTTTGCACTCGCCTTTATCTTTGAGTGTCCTATTTCCATCATCAGTGGTGCTGTCGATGAGCATTTTTAAGGCCTCAGGAGATAAAGTCACTCTATGAAATCCTGCACTCTTTAAATCTAAAAGGACATTTGATATATGGTTAGGGATTATTATGAAACATACAAGTCTGGTCCCAAATCTAGTCTTGGAAAACTCTTGTATTCCTTCCCTAAAGAGTAAGAACCAGACATAGACTGGAAGTCGGGGACAGTGCGGTTTCCCATTCTGAAAACAGGTCTCTTTCATGAGACTAGCAATGTGTGTTTGGACTTAACATCAAAATCTGTTGTGGGTTTTTTTCTGCATTGGAAAGCCAAAATACAGCATTCAGGCTTCAGCTGGTTTGGTTTTCTTCCACAGCAATGTCTGAAACAGCCTGCTGAAAAAGGGAAATGGACATTTTCTCAGTGATAATCAAAGGAACTCATAATTTCACAGCGACATTGTGACTTTGTCATCTGTGTATAATGAGGAAGCAATAGAAACAGCATGTCTTCTGCTACTTGTGCTTTCACTGTGTCAACATACTCACCTAACATCATTCTGTGTATTTTGGATCAAGCATTATTATTTAGGGAAAGTGTGTGACCAAAAAACTGAAACTTGGTATAATCCTAATGACTCCTCAGTAATCTCTCATAGTTCTTATCACAATCTCTCCATTCATTTGGTTTTGCTACTAAATCCCTCATGCTTTCTCAGGCTACTTATCCTTGCAGGCTGAAGGTCAGGTTGCAACCAGAATGGCAGATTCTCCTCTGATAGCATGTTCAATATGAGGGAGATTCCCTGCCTTCAGCAAGTATTTTAAATCAGATTATTGATTTCACTTTGCAAGCGAATCAAAGTAGATCACCTGACTGAGAGCGCTGGGATTTCATTTGAGGGATAAGGACAAAAGGTGAAGGTTTTTCTGTGGAGTGACAAGCAGAACAAGCAAAGAGAGACTCCTCTAGTTTTGAAACTCCCAACTCTGCCTTGGACATTTCCAGAGAAAACAGAGAGTAACAGAAACTGCAGTTCTTAGAAGTGAGCTGAGCTGTGGTTGCTTAAAATGATGTAAGATTTTCCCTAAGACATTGACCTGATACAAGATTACCTTCTCTACACTGGTTATCAGATCTAGGTGCTGAAGCTTTAGGTGCAAAAGGGCCTTCATCTCTGAGTCTGTGGAGCATGTGGAAAGAAGGCCAAATTATCTGAAATACAGGATAGCCCCAAAAGGTGACTATTCTGAGAGGTTTGATGTATAAACTGTTGCACTATATCCAAACATCACTGTTCCTGGACCCTGCCCTGGGTAAGCTACTGGAGAAATACATGCAGGAGAAGGAATACTTATAGGCTAAGTGTAGTCTTGCAAAAAGCAATTCATTTTGGGGAAACAAATATGGTCTCTTCACGGGGGATATCACACACACTGCTCCCATAATTAGTGTTGGATTATGGGTCATTTCTACCCCTCAAGCAAGTGCCTGGCACCACTACATTCACCTCTGGGGTAAGGGGCTTTGTCAGCAAAACCAAAGATGCTCTGCCCCCAGGTTTCTGGAAGGAGTAACAAAACTCCAGGCTCCACAGAGCTAGGCTGGTTTTCCTGCTGCAGCACCAGTACACATCAAAGGCGTGATGCTTTCTCCTGCCAGACTAAAGGCAGTGCCTTTCAATGGCTGTTTCTGTTTAGGGAATGCATGCAGTTCTCTCCAGGCCCTGAAGAAAGGAGACTAAACTCAGGCAGTGCAGCAGTGTCGCCTGCCCCAAGCACAGCCTCGCATTTGTCAATCAAAATAATGACATTCCCAGCCAAACTCTTCCATACATATAAATGATAGAGGGTGAGGAGCCTTCAACCTCACTACAGATCGGTGGCTGAGGCAATCCGGCCTTCTGGGATTCAAAACTACAGCACATATCCCAAAGCATAAAGAGGGAGAGGAAAGCAAAGCAGTTGTTCCTTCAGCTACTCTCTCTTGAGATCCTGGCTCTGTTCCCCAACATAATTTCCATTACCTTGGAGAACAATCCAAACAACTCCCGTAACATGATCAACAGAATATGAAAAAGATCCAGAGGGGATTCACTATGTTGTTGCCATGGAGGCATAAAGGCACTGACTTATCTATCTCAGTCGTCCCCATACTCCTCTGCCTCTCATGCAGACAGAGGGGCTCTGAGCACCAGCTCCCCTTGCAGCAGCAGCAAAAGCACAACTCCCCCTAACATATTTTCTACAGCTGCTTTATCTGGCCACTGATGGTCCCCTTTGGAGAAGGCAAACCCAGAAATGTTTCACTGTTTCACATTACAAAAAACACCGTCCACAACCACAGGAGTTAATTTCCACACACAGTCATTGGGTTTTGACAGTTTCAAAAGAGAAAAAATAAACATCCGTGGAGTGCAAGACAAAGGCATAGGAAAAAAATCCCTGTTATTGCCTACAGTTTTGTTTGATCATGCTTCTGCTTTGCTACATATGTCATTTACAAACTGATCATAATAATGAATCCATTTATTGTTTACTTGAATTGTGTAGCATATTGAGTTTCATTATAAGTATCCGGAAAACATTTCTATTCAGATAATCCTTTATGGCCTTAATGTTCAAGGATCAATTTGTCTCACAAGATGAAACAGAGGTCAGAAATTCAATGCAGTATGACAACACTCTGTTATTCCATTTATTATTATGGCAACGTGCACTGGTACCACAAGTGTTAAGACTTGCATAAACATTCCAGTTTTAAGTCTTATTTTTAGAGACCTGCAGCTCAGTCATAGAGATTTGCTGTAGGCAGAACTTGTCATACAAATATTCAGCTTAGAACTAATTTTCTTTAACATGTTTTAACATCTTCCAAAACAAACAAACAGACACCTCAGCACTTTCAAAAACACAGTTCTCTGTATCTTAATCAAAACACAGAACTTGATTCAACAATGAGCAGCTCTAGTTTGAAGCTAATATAAAGTATAACAGTAAGTGAATTGAGTTACTCTAGAAGTAAACTAGAACAACGAACCAGTGATCAGGCTCAAAGTCTTTGTTTTTTAGATACCCTATTAGAGCCACCACTGGATTCTGCTTTAACACCAGCTTGAATCCAGCTGAACTCTGCATCTCATAATAACCTGTCTGAAAAGGATAGACATCCTGGGTTATAAAAATCTGTTTCCAGGTATATGTGATCATATATCATTTATGGAGGCATCCAATAACACTTCAAACTTGTCTCAGCCAAGATAAGTTAGGTGCGTTCATCTCAGATCTCCTGTTCTCATTTAGTCAAAATGAAAAATCACCTTTGAGGGATCATATCTTCTGTAGAACACAAAACAAGACTGACTTCAAATAATCCAAACACTGATCTTGCTTGCTAGCTGAAAGAGGCCAGGGTGTTTCTCATTTTGTTCAAGATGTTCATAAACATTCATTTAAACATTAAAGGCAACGAAAGCAATGAACAATGAAAAACTCTGGAAAACAGACTGTACTGCAGAGTTCCATACCTGAGCTCTTTTTTCAGTGCTCCTTTCATGCTGAAGAGAGAGAAAGAGGCCTGTCACTGGGTGACTCTCTTCAGAGAAGCTCTGTGATATCCTGCAGCTGAACTACCCTCTGCAAAACCTTGTTTTTCTTCTTCAGCTATTAAGACAATGTACTTGATGTGTTCAGACACAGAAGGCTTCATCTGGACAGATCTTCTTCCAGAATCCGTAGTAGAAAGACAAGCGAGAGACTGCTACCCAGCACCCTTCTTCAATTTGCAGCAAATAGCAACATCATGTTTGAAAACAGTCTCAAACTAAAGAAGGTTATTTTCCTTTCAGTAACCACACTCCTCAGGGGAGTTTCAGCTAACGTTAAGGTCATCTCACAGAAGGTCTACGTATGTGTTTTGTACTTCAGCTTCTGCCCAACACCAACATTTTTGACTGCGTCTATCAGGACCATGTGTGCATCTGTGGATGTCTTTACCCTTGTTGCCACCTCCGCGGATGACATAAATAGCAAAGCATCTCCTGCCCTCAAACCATAGCCAGGCAAAATCCCAGATGTCACAAAAAAAAGTATTGCTGCATCTCCAGGGAGCATTTGGGTTGGTGGGAAAAGGAAGGAAAGTGGCACTAGTTATGCTGTGTGCCCCTGGACATATGCGGTAATCAATGGTACTAGTAAAGCTTCAACTGGAAAACTGTTCAGTTTTGGACTCCCAGTATGAGGTGAACGGTAATAAACTGCAGAGAGAGCAGCCGAGTGTTGCCAAGATGGTCGGGGCCATAAGCATTTGGCCAAAAAGGGGCAGCCGAGAGAACTGGGCTTGTTTAATTTTGTTTAGTCTGATAGAGAAGAGACTAAGGGATGATTTAATAGCAGTCTACAACTATTTGTAGGGTGTTTACACACATGAAACAGCCAAAATCTTAGTACTGCCAGATGATAGCAAGCAGCAATAATCACAGATTGTATCTTGGGTGGACGTCGGAAAAAACCCCACACTTGACTAAGGATAACACAGGGTACTCACGGAGGTTGGGGAATTGTGGCTCTTGGAAGTTTATAAGACTTGGCTAGATAAAGCCATACCTAAGCCGGTATGGTGACGATGCTCGTTCAGGAGGTTGGACAGGAAAACTTCCAGACGTTTCTTCCAGCCAACATTTCTGTCACAAACTATAAGTCCTGTTAATTGACAGTAACTGAAACAGCTTCAAAAGGAAATGTGGTTACTCATAGGGGAGGAAAAGAAGTCTATGTATGTGTGAAAAATGGACTCTGGGCCCTGTAAATCCATAGGGCCAAATGAGGAAAATGCACTTAGAGATGAAAGAGAGCGTTTACCTTTCTGGCAGTGTTGCCTTAGCAAGTTTTAGGTCATCAGATAAGCTTAAAAGAATAAAAGCAGCCTCATTAAAGAACAGAGTTCTCCCTATTACCTGCTTGGAGTTGGAATATAAAGCCGCAAACACACAAAGTTCATTGCGGAGGGCTTTTTTAGAAAATACAATACCTGATGCATATTGGAGGTTAAACACACTTCCAGAATGAGACCTCTTCAGCTGTACAGCCGACTGCTTTGGGTGCCAGAAAAGGTATTTCATACATATTGTATATAACTCCTATGTTTACTTCCAAAATAACCTAGGAACCCTGAATTTATTTGCCTGCCACTAGGCAAAGATCTACAGTCAAGTCTTGAATCATATCAGGGCTTCTGTGATAGTTTTTCAAAAAATAAAACCACATAAAAAAAACCCAATCATATTTAGGCAGCGAAGAGCAGCTGGCCGAGGAATATGGCTTCCCCCCAAATAGCTGAAATTTCTTCTCCCTGTAGATGACTTTAATGAGATAAAGCTGCTTACATTTTTTTCAAACCCACTCTATTTCCTGCACTTCCAGCTGCGATCCACAGTTTGTGCTCAGTACTGGTAACATCAGATTGTCCACAGTTATCGTTACATGACCACAAGCAAAGGTTTCAAAAACACTTAGGTAAGCAGGAAGGAGAGTATCTCTTGTCTTAAATAGAATCATAGATAACAAGGTTGGAAGGGACCTCAAGGATCATCTGCTTCAACCTTTCTTGGCAAAAGCGTGGTCTAGACAAGATGGCCCAGCACCCTGTGTTTGTTCACTGTTTGCTGCATGCGTGTTGTGTGTGAGGGACCGTTTAAAAGGCGACAGGAGGACAGCAGAAAGGCAGGCTGCTTTGCTCTGGCATGTGAGCAAGCAGCCTGGTGCACATGGGGCAGGAGGAAGCCACAGGAGGAAGGAGAGCAATAGAGAACAAGGAGCCTGCAGGCTGGCTGCGGACTCCTGGATGAAACAGGAGACTTACCTGTAACAAACAGACACACAAATAACCTGCAAGCTGCTGAGGAAAATGACACTTTCCTTGGGTGTCAGACAGGACCACGCAGAGAAGCTGCTCAGAGCTACATAGTACAAGCAAGAGGAAAAATCCAGCCCTTATAGGCAGAGAGCAAAGATTTGGTTGTGAACACTAGGAGTAAAAACCCAACTGTCTCCACAGATCAGAGTATCTCTGTCAGCAGTTACCTTGCTCTCATCTGTATACTCATCAAATCAAGCATTAGAGACTGGATGCCCTTTTGATATTTCAGGCATATTTGCTTCAAGGAAAAGGCGCAGGTATATCTGTGCCTCCGAGCATCTCAGTTTCCTGTCAGCACAGCTTAGTAATCTCACTTCCAGTCACAACACTGACTAAGGGGTTCATACCATTAACAGTAAGTGAGCATGTCCATGTCACTCGAAAAAAATGCAGCTTGGGTATTCCTGAGAACTTCCCTAGAGATGAAGAATACTGATTTTTATGGAGAGAACATGTAACATTTCTTGTAAAACATGTGGCCAAGTCATTATTGCCATACTGTTAGCCACTCACTGCAATGTGGTTTGCCATCTGCATGGCTTGTCAGAGAACTTGTGGTGCATTCAGGAATTACACCCTGGCCTGTTAAATACGCAAGCCCGCTTATTTCTCTCTAGGAGAACTATTAAAGCGTCTCTACAACATTATTAAAACGTTGTAAAAGGATGCTCCTTGTGCTATCTGCAGGCTGATTTCACTTCCTCTTCTTAGATTTCTTTCAGAGTCTCTTCGATTTCATGTTTGGTTTAGACAAAAAAAGAAAACCAGCAGCTGAAGAACTCTGGGTTGCTCTGCAGTAACAGACTAGGACAGACAGGGAAGGAAGGTACCAACACACAGCCTGGGCAAGAATTCACACTTCAAGAATCCAAGCGGATTTTATGCATGAACCTTAATAAGGCTGTTTACAGACGGTGAAACTCTCCCATCAGCATCTCTTTAAAGTTTCTCTGTATAAATATCAACAATCTTGCTGGACAATTGGCGAGACCTTAGGAGGCTTACTACATGCTGTGCTTTGCAGCTATCTAGTTTTAAAGAGCAAATGACTCATTTAATAGATATGGTTCTGTTGAAAGAGCATTCTTTAGAGCTTAGTAAGAAGTTTAAACCACATTAACATTAGAAATCAACGAGCCAAAAATCTGGACTACTGAGGTCATGGTTAATAAAGACAGTCTTAAATTTTATTTTCATACCCTGTTTTTGGTCTAATCACTTGATCTCATTTTTAAACATGGTCTGGATGTAATTCACCACTCCACACAAAGACACTCATTCGTTTTCTCATATTTACTCTCTTCAGTATTTTCAATTACATCGAACCTGATTTACACCAGAGGAAATAAATACTTTTGCTGATACTTTCCAAAAAATCATTCACCCAGCCCACAAAGCACAGTCCAATTTAATGATGCCATTTGGAGCTTTTCTGGCTGCATGATATACAGCTTCTGTTCACTGTGTGACATTAAAATACATAGGAAGAAGCCCATTGTTCGCTTTCTCCTTTGAATGGCAGATTACTCATTCCTCATCGTCTAAGCCAGTGCAGACTGGAATTGCTGGGTGGGCATTTCCCTCATTGGAAACCAGGTTGCCTCTGGTCTGTACACAGACTGAAAGCCTGATAAACAATCTTTTATATTAATTTGTGCTTATGTTTAAGATCCACTACTCATACACAAGCATTTCAGCAAACAGGCTTTGAATCGTTCAAGCACTGAGCCACCTGAAGTTCTTTTTTGAGCTTCCTGACAGGAAAAGACACAGATAAGAAGAAGATGGGGTATTTATACCTTTAACCCTCTGCCCCCTGTATTTCCTATAAAATGAAGACACTGCAAATCTGAAGGAGCTTTTTGGTTTGTGCTTATTTTTACTGAAACCCCTACTGAGAAACTCAGCTCTTGGCAAAGGAAGGGAAGACCCAAAGTCCAGGAGCTGTGTGGCAGAAGACAGATAGCCCAACCTTGGGCAAAAAAAGCTTAAAGTTGCAGTAGTGTTAGAATATACTTCCTGGAGCACTGTTCTTACACACAAGAGAAACATGTCTTGTTGAAAAGAAACACTTGTGTCTTGAAAGAAACATCCACTGTCTTGAATTAAACATCTAGGTAGAGGGAGAAATATAGTATTGATGAGAATGCAGGTATCTCAGATTTCCACAAAAAATTTGTCAGAAATTATTATCTATCAAAGTTATGTCTGAAATGAAAGCAAGACTACAGTGTTAGTGGTAACAGGAACCCCAGATGGCTAGACTAGTATTTACTAGTGGACAATCCTAGGGTCACTCATTCACTCTATTATTAATAGCTTTGGTCACGTAAATAGTCATACACTTCCATCAGCTTCAAAACAGGAATCAAAGATGAAAAGGAGAGAGCTTCCAATGCTTTAAATTTGGTTTCCGTATAACCAAGCCCCGCTGCTTAGACACTAAGTCATAGCGATCCGAGCACTGCACACTGTCTCCCAGATTCCTGGTCAGGGCTAACTCATGACAAAAGTTTTTACTCAAGGTATTCTCACAATTGCTTTCTGGATTCCAAGTAGTGCATTTACAAAAGACAAACAGGTTACATGACAATTTCCTATTTTATTAAAGTTCTAGTCTTTGGACTTAAGTGTCATCTGTCATCAATGAAAGCTTATCTATCTCATATATTGCCATGATTACTACTGGTGCACTTTGCATGTCTTGCATTCTGACATGGTGTGGTCTTGTCTCCTTACTTTCCATCATCTCTCCTCAGATCTATTTTAAACACCTCCAGCTGATGTCTAGACACAAGGACACCTGAACCACTATCAGCAGCATATTCAGTAAATTTTTACCTTTCTAACGACATTGGTCAGAAAATGCCATCTGCTGTTTATCAGCTTTTGAGATTTAAATATTTGTATAGGAGGAACACAGAAAACCATGAAATAGGTTTACAGCCTTTCTGTAAAACTAACACACGCGTATCATTTGTATCATCCATCTATCAGCCCCAGTTTATTCCAATGAGCACAAGGTCCATATGACTACTACTAGATTAATTCTGTACTGCTATATAGGAAAGAAGCCTTTAAATATCAATGGTTAGTGGAGGAAAAGGCTCTTGTTAAAAAAGTGGAAGGACATAAGACAACTTCATTAGAGAAGTCAATAAAATAAATAGAACTCCAAACTTGAAAGTTTGAAACCTTCAAGTGATTTCTAAAATGGAAGGCTTTGAGCAATTTAGTCTGTTCAGTCCATTCTCCTGCTGTGTCCCCGTAAGTTATTGCAACATCCGGCAATGTTGGTTGTCTGAAAGGAGAACCAAGATAAACCTAAGAAGATGTCCTCTCTATCTCCCAAGCCCATTTTCCTTCCTCCCACCACCCCTTTTTTTAAAAATTGCTTCCCTGGTGAAGGCTCTGGAAATCTGCTAGACACGGTTATTCTGGAAATTCACATTCTTGCCTGGTTGCTTTACCCATGAGTCAAAAATGAGTCAGAAAGCTAGTGCTGTAGTAAGACAGTGAACGACTTCAGAGTCAGCAAACCAGCAAAGATTTACATAGCAAGGCTGGATGAGACTGTACCTGCCTCGCTTTCTGCTCTGCAGTCTCTGTGGAGAGCAATGTAGGAGCAAAGACAGCAAAACGTTTAGGTCCTGCCTCTCTCTGGCTTTGTCTAAACCCACACAGACCTCTCCCTGGCTGCCCAGACCAGGCATTTACCACAAAAATGTTCCCTCTCTCTCATGTGCCATTGGATTCTCCTGAAGAGAAACGAAAGTGGACATGGTGAAGCGTGAGGAATCAGGTGAAAAACACAACCTGTGTGCATATGGAAAAGAGGTGAGACTAAGATTTTTATTCCTGGCAAATTTATTTCTGGGATTACTAAAGAACACCTTTCCTCTCAGTGTGCACAACCTGCTCCAAAACCTGCAGGAGCAACCTTTTGTTTTGTTTGTTTGCTTTCCAGTTAAAGGACACTCTTTTCTCCTAGACTTTGCTGTGAAGAAAGCAGCTGGGGTGAAGAATAACTTGTTTTGGCTATAATAAAAGGTCCTGATGGTTTCAAACTGTACAACGCAATTCCTGAGTTTCACTGACTTTCTTATGTATTACAACCAGTCAGAACAGAGAGCTCAAGAAATGCTGCAACAACAACATAATGCACATAGCAATTCTTTTTTCCCAGACTGAAAATGGTTTTCCTAAGCAACTGCTCCAAAATAAGATAGTTTGTATTACAAATATTTTAAACATTTTTCCCCATATAACCGGATTTTAGGCACCAAAAAATATGAACTACTTTAAGATTCTATATTAAATTATACACAGAGGATGCAGATAGCTTCTGCATAGAGCCATCTGATGCCTAAATGACAGTATGAACAGAAAAATACCAAAAATTATCCCTTATGTTTGATATAGTGGTCTCAGGAAAAAAAAATGTAATAAAATACAGTGCACACTGCAAGAAATGTCCCAGTAAGGAGCCCTTCAGTAAAGATCTACACAGAAATTAGGGTGCCACTTTTAAGGCAGAAGAAGAGCATTTTGCAGTTTTGCCATTTGTATTTGTCCCTTTTACAGAAGTAAACACCCACACTGGCCCACATGTTTGATTGCTGCATCTCAGTACTTCACCACACTATCTGCTGTGCTGGGAAGACTTTGTTGACATCTAAACCACTTCCATATTACTGTTTTAATTCAGATCACAAACACATCTTGAAAGTGAACTTCCCAGTCATCCCCACTTACTCTGCTTTGGTTCATATTGATTGGTCTTGGAGCATAGACTTTCCAAAGCTAAGCCAGAGCCCATGCAACATATGACTTTAGCCACTAAAAGGTGCCCAGTTTTGAGACTGCATGAAAAAGAGTGTGAAGGATCTCCTCCTACCCCCAAAACCTCTAAGCAACACTCGAAGTTTTCCTAGTGCTTCACACTTGTTGCTTACATAGACTTAGCTTTGCCTCCACATGTCTAAACCAGGCATTTGTTATCAAAATGTCTCCAAGAGGATTATTCTTAAAACCAGTTAATTAGAACATCCAATTAAATGTTCTTTACCTATGCAAAATCTGTATAATGGTCTCTGATAAACATTGTATTCACGTGGTATTAAAACAGTAGCAGACTAAAAACAGTTCCATGGTGGAAGTTACTTAAGGAAGAACCATGTAGCTTGAACACAACTGCTTTTGTCAGCAAAGCGAGTAACAGATTTGCAGACAAAGTTTTCTGACACATTTGGAAATAAAATGTTTTCAATTGGATGTGAAAATAAGCAAGATAACTACTGAAAATACTTCAGTGTAGTGCAGGTAGTTACAACAATGTTTGTTTTCAAGAACTGAGCGAACAAGAGCGAAAATGAGTGCTGGACTATAAACTCTTACACAAACCTAATACCATCCCTTCCGAACAAGCTTATTATCAAGTTCATTTCAGTTAGCACAGCCTTCCAAGCCATGGTCAAACCAATCCTCACAGAAACATGTTCACAGACAAATTGCCCAAGTTGTTCAGTGCTGTTTTTTGGCACGGGCTCCAGCCAGATGGGTTTGCTAATGACTCCTGTAAAGGTGCTTAAATCAGAATCTAGTGTAACACATGACTGCCATGTTTAATTACCCTGTTAATGCAGCTTAATGGAGATTGTTTGGTACCCAAAAGTCAGAGTTTTTGATGAAAAATACAAAGACAAGCTAATCTTTTTCATGCGAAAGCCTCGATTATCTGCCCATGCGGAACCTTTCCCAAGAGCAGTCATTCAGAACAGGTGCTACAGCAAAGGCAGACATTTTTTCAACTCACAGAACATTTCTGACCCAACGCGCAATAGCGATGGACACAGAATTTTACTTGCATTGGTTGAATATATTTTTTAACTATCCAACAATTTTCCGTAGGTTTGCCTGGATGCATTCAGCTGCTGAAAGTAAACTGATCTTGAACTATTGCATTTTCCTCTCAGTAGGGTAACTCAAACATGCTCATTAGCTTCATTTCATTTTGCAACTTTACTCTTTCCGTGTAGACTTTAAGCTCAGTACTGTACACAAAGCATCTCACGTATGCTAATGCTGCAATCAAATCCGCGACTGCAGGCACAAGAAGATGGCAAGCTATTTGCTGCCACACTGATGTAAAGTAATACGAGAAAACCAGACCCCTTTTGAAAACTGTCTTTGGGATGTATTTTTGGGTAAAGCTGGTTTTTTTTTGTCCTAGGTCACTAATCAATACTTACGAACAGCCAAAACAGCTTTTGTTTCTTGTCCCATGAAGCTACCTCCCCAGTCACAGGACAGGACACACCAAAGAAGTTAACTTTAATAACACTGACAATTCCTTGTCAGCAACAAGGGATCAGAAGAGCAAGGGGGTTGCACTGTCTCTGGATTGAGAACACAGAGTGGGCTGAATGGGAACCTGAGCTATTACAGATGACAGTGATTAGACACGATACAGTAATTCGGGTTTAGATTTTTAACATTTATTAAAAAAGCAGGATGTATGTTCATTTCAAATTAAACAGTTAAAAATGTTAAAGCATACAAACAAATCAATTGTGTACTAGCAGCATCCAATTGTTAGAATTTTCTAGAACTCCTCAGTACAGTCTTGGCAAGCTAAAAATACTACAACTTGCAACCAACTGACCTCACCATAGTGCAGATAAAACAAACTTTAAAAAAAACAACAATTTAAGGTTAAATAAGCTTAAATAAAGGTGTTAAATACAAGACACTTGATCAAAGCTTCTGTACAAAGATAAACAAATTTGGCATTGTACAATTGATTGGCTGGCTCACACCATACATGATTCCAATAGTTAAGCAGTCTGTTTGGCTGAACATCAACTATACAAAAGTAACTGAAGTCGGAAGTGGGCTAACCCCAGTGAGCCATTTACAAGGCATGTCTATTTTAGAAAATCAGAACACTGTTTATATTCAGGCACCATTTGTTCCTGCAAATAAATAATCTCTAATGTATCTGCATCCAAACTAGTGTTAAACACATCAGTGCTAACATTTTATAAACACAGCTTTGTGACTATTCACTATACCTCCATTCTTATTGCTATGACAATGTGGACTGTGGAAATAATACTACTGTACATACAAAAAAATAGAGCACCTTTTAAACATTAAAGTATATGTCTGGTTATTCTTTTTATCTTACAATACTGAAGCCCAAGCTAATGTAAATTACTTTAACATCTTCACCAGTGCACCTGAAATGCAGGAACTAAAACCCCAAATATTCCTCTTCAGGCAAGCCCCAGCCAGAGCATCTTCTAAAAATGTCTAAAATGACACTAAGGATTTTTTACATTCATCTGCACACGAACAAATACCTGCTATTCTCTGCTTGCTTCATATGAGTTTAAAGACGAATTACCACAGTTCTCTGTCCTTTTCAAATTAATAAAGCTGGATAGAGAATGCAGCAGAAACACCTAAAATGGATTGTGAACACAGTGAAATTTTTACCCCGCTAATTCAAAAGAATACAGCTGTTACATTGCTCAAATAAGTATTTTCCAGGGGCCCTGTCATTAGGATTTTTTATCTATTGTATTGAAAAACCATTCTGTAAATTTCCTCAGTTGAGCAGCTGCTGTTTGAGACTCCTCCTGAAGTCTCATGTTATCTTGTCTCAGATGTTGTACCTCTGCTTGGAGAACTGCCTTGTCCTGTTTTTCCTGGTTAACAAAGATACAAGTTGACTAAAGTGAGTAGTCATGATGCCAGCATTTATTTTTGTGGTTAATATTTCTGTGCAAGTCATACAGCTGTATTTTGTTGAGCTCCCTAATCCGTTCTGACAAGTACTAAGTTAATTGCCCAAATATGCTACAACCACATCATTCATTCTGAGAAAATACTGTAAGCTAAAAAGAAAACTAGATGTTACTTTAAATATAAACATTGTTTTCTCCATTTAACAAAAGAAAAAAAAAGGCACTAAAAAGATAAGAAGTTTTTACCTATTACAAATCATATGTGGGAGCCCAGGTCATAAGGAACTGAATTCAAACATATATTAAGGAAGAAAAATATTTAACTTCATAATTTTCCCTTTCCTGGTTATTTTCTTACCAAATCAGGCTCATTTCTACCAGTCTTGGCATTGTCTCCAGCTCAGAAATTATACAGCAAATGAGACACAGAGTAAGTCATTGTTACAGGATCAAGATACCACAAGGCAACAAGGATGACTAATTGGAGTGTTAACAACTTTGCAATACTGCCCATGTCCATATCTCTATCCTCTGTTACATCCAAGGTACAATAAATGGAGATTCTTTCTGGGGCATGACTGCAGGTAGGATAGTCATTCTGGAGTAAAGACCCATAAACTACTTTGCCTTGGGGCAGCTTGTTCACATAGCCATTCCCACAAGACCTTCTGCACCTCAGTGTTCTCATCAACCACTGGGCTCCATCATCGATTAATTACACTGTCTAGTCTAACTAACATACTTTTTTCAGGTCCTTGATGAATTCAGCGTAAAAATGTAACTATTACACCAGGAGAGTAGTAATGCTGCTAATGATCTTTTACCTTTCTCAGGTCGGTTTGTAGTTGCCGGAGGATGACTTCTAGCTGGTTAACTTTTCCTGTCAGAGTACTCGGAGCATGTTCCCTGTAAAGTAAACCACTACCTTCACTCTCAATTAGTTAAAATCATTTTCTCCCCCAGATTTTGCAGAGTAACATTTTCAGTGACAGCAAATGGAACAAATCAGTTTAGGCATAGTTAGGAAAACACAGACAAAACCATCATCAGCAAAAGACTATTATTGAACATAAACCCATATTGCTACAATATCTGAAATGTGACACTGCCTCTCAGATAAGGCTGAAATTACAACGATGTTTTCAGAATTATTTGCAGGTACCCCTCACAGTGCAAGTCAAACTTGCTGCTAAACAGTGAGCCCAGCACATTCGTTAACGAGCTGCTTTCTGATAAGGACTGTACTAATCCCAAACAAGCTACAGCAGCAATTATTGTCGACCAAAAAAGCTGTTAAGAGTTCTTTTGTCTGGCCTGCAGCTGAGTCATTTCCAGTAAAGGATAAACCTATGGCTTTATGAAGACAAGTACTTTGTTTAAAGGTCAAAACATAGGAAATATTGCCACAGGTTAATCAAATGCATAACTGAAGGAAAATACTGTGAATAGCTTCCATTTCCTGTATGACAATGAGCACTGTGGGAGATGGTTTCATACGTGCTACAGGTGAAATCAGCCACGATGTGAATTATTTTGTCTGGAAGAGAGAAGTTTTATATACAAAGCAGAATCAGCTGCTTCATGTAACTGCACAAATTTGACAGATCTATCGATGCTAAAAGTGGAACTTCTTCAACAGTCTTTTGCAATTCTTACTAGGCTGGGGAAAGACGTGGACTTAGAAGTCATTACAATAAATGTGTTTTACCATGTAAGTAAGTTAATTTGTGTAAAATTGGTTCAAATTAAAATGTGATAGTCTAACAAGCAAGAAGAATTTTCCCTCCATTTCTTGCTCTTCCATTCCTGTAACTGAAGAGCAAAACTAATCAAAGATGTGTTTTTCTTTTAAAGTGTGCTAGTGGGCAGATTATACTGCTGAATCTGTGTTTTTTCCTCATAGCAGGGAAGATGGGGGGAAAAACCACACAAAATGAAAAACAAACAAGCAAAAAAAAACCAAACAAAACAAACGACCACCCAAAAAACCCCAAACCAAACCAATTCCCAAACCAAACCCTATAAAAACCAAAAAGAGAATAATTTCTCCCAGAGCACTAGTAAGAATTTTAAGAATCGAACAGTTTGACATTAAAGTTTCCTGTGGTCCTCAGTTACAGGTTCTTTTCATTAATTTACCTCTCTATAAATGAAAAATTATGGATTTGCAAGTAGTTAATAGTTGCAAAAGATAGGTGCGAACACCTGTTTCAAGCTCTGAGCCATTTGCTGCAGATCAGGTTATTTCATGCTATAGAGTTGAGCTGCTATTATCAATTCTACTGAAACGAAAATAGAAACAAGAATGACAAATTATTATTGCATAGGAGGAATACAGAGAAAAATCTGATTAGCTGAAACTCTGCATTAGAGGCCTGTTCTAATCAGAGCGCTTTATCTGACTATACTACAAATTTTCTAGATAGAACTGCTCAGAGGCTGATTTCAAGAAACAATATTTTTCAAAATTAAAGACGCGGTCAGTCAGGGTAACAGGTCTGCCACCAAGTATCAGTGAAATGTGCAGACAGGCAATTTGATGTGCAACGTTAGGAGAAAATATTTTTAAGACTTTTGTAAGAAATACGCTTTAATTTGGCCATACCCAGCAGCTTCAAGGAAATCTTTTCCATCTGTGGGACTCTCATCCAAAGGTAACTCTTGTGTTCCTTCCAAACCCTGAGCTTGCTGCATATCATTCAAGGTGCAAAAAGATGCTACTCTCTGATCTGTAAAAAAGTAACATAAGGATACATTTAAAGCTGGACATATATACAAAATGAAAGACTATATTACAGCCATTATTCTGGTTCAGTTAGAAAAATGGATGTATATTTCTACGTCACAGCTTTGAAGATAATCAGCAGATGTAAAGTAAATTCCCAACTAGTTGGCTTCCCCACATCTGCATCCAAAGGCAACCCCAAAGCAATCTTTTTTTGTGTCGATCAGTAGAGTAAGACAGATTTGTTTGGACCAGTTAATGCTGATATGAACAGTAAATTGGTCTTGATGAAATCTGCAGAAAACCATTTGAGAATTCAGGGCCACAACCAATGACAACAATAATTCCGTAAACAGGTTTGCATTTCCCATGGACTGAAAGCCATCAGATTCCTCAGAAATCTGCACTGTTCATTTCGTACTGTTTTACTGTCTCAAGCATTTGCAGAACCTGACGGTAATCTGCATACTTGAAAAACAATAAATTCATACTATTTTCATCAATTAAGTTTTTGTTATATATATTACTAAGGAATGCTATTATCTACATTGGATTCCACTAGAACATAATCTAACAAGCACAGATGTAATTACCTATGGATATACAGTGTGGTTGCCAAAATACATCAGTCACCACATAATAGAAGTATGCCATGCAGATCATCATTGCACAGAACAGGAGTAAATGATGCATTCATTAGGATTTAATTTGTCTTCTTTAAAAAAAAAACCCCAACAAAATATCCATATTCTGTGGAGATTGATTTAACTTATTTCTGTCAAACAAAATCCATGTCTGTAGGCTTGTACAAATTCTGGCGACAACATGCCTGCCTTGCCCTTTCTCCCCTTGCTCTACCACCCCGCAGGCCCAAAGCTTGCATTATCATGCAAACGTGCAAACATAGGAAATATTAAAGAAAGTTTACAAAAGGCAAAAGTCATCAATCCCAGACCATCACCTAGAAACGGCGTGTGATGACAGAACGGCCCAAATTCTTCATCTGAGTCAAAACCTGGAATAAGATTTAGAATGTTCCTATAAACAAGACAGTCCATCTCCACTGAAGCAGCTGTGACCCTCACGTACAGCACACACAGTGGATAGTCCCCATGCAACCCATGCTGGCTTTCACTTGAAGCCTTGCAATGCCATTTTTACACAACACTAACATTACAGTGAAGCATGAGGTCATGCCCCATGTCTTTAACAGCGGTACCCAGTATTGCAACACAAGAACTTGGCATGATACCATAAAAACAACCCTCCAAACTATGAGTGCTCAAACAGTGAATACAGGCCAGATCACTTTAACTAGGCAGGAAATTTTGTTTAACAAGTTCTACCAAACAAAAATAGGAAATCACTAGAAAGCTCTTGGAAAGGAATTTTTTGTAAATGTAAATGAATATTTTTAAGAATAGCAAGGAATGACAATTCATTCTATAATACGATGAAAAAAAGTTGCAAGTAATTTTTGTCCAATTTTAAAGACCACAGATCATTTCCCCTGCTTTTATCCTTATTTCTGACTGCTGCTACATCTCAGCAAATATGAACTGACTTTTTCACAGTGCTGACAATAAGGTAAGAATTTTAAACATTTAAACAATGACATCATTTACAGATTTAAAGCTTTCTAAGTTGAATAGATTTAATTAGTACAGATAAGAAAAAACTAGTTTCCCAGATCAAACACAGTATGTAGGCCAGAAACAAGACAGTGTAAGCAGTTTGAAGTGCATATCTAATCACTAACTTCACCTTTATACTGTTCCTTTTCATTACTACTTGTTAGAGGAAAACAAAGCCAGCAACAAATGTTTTGCTGTTGCTATTTTTTCTATGGCAAACAGTAGATGACATGGGGCACTGTGTCTCAGAGGCAATTCTACTATAATATAATAAATCTCCATTTTTGTCCCGATGCTGACTAAGCTTAATTAAAGAGAATGGCCACTTGTCTGGTTTATTTTGTCAGTTGAGAAAACATTTTGCCAGCTTGATCTCCCCAGCAGTATACGAAAGCATCTTTTTCTTGATAGATAAAAGCAGGTGCAAAATCAAGTACATACAGCTGTTAATGAAATCACAGGACGACATTTTTAAACACAATATTTTAAAATATTTTTGTATTATTTCAACCCAGAACAAAAATATAAAAAGACGATGTTTGCAATGAAGTGTAATGTGTGGATTAACCTTTTCTACCTTGTGAAACCCCTAATGAATTTCAACTCCACATAATTTAAAAATAACAACACTTGTAGTCCGAAATAAACTGTTAAACCTTTTCTATATTCCTAGTATAATTTAAATATATTTTTCTGATATTCATATCTTTACAAAATAGGAAACCACATTCTCACATTCATCAGGCGAGGAGTGAAGTCACTATGTGGCCACTAACTACGAGGAGTCTCCAATGATATAATGTGTTATTTAAATTCCCATGTTGCTCTTCAAAGAGTAGTTCCTTGATTTTCAAAAGCCAGGTTAGTATCAAAATCATTCTCTGAACAAGTTAGTAACACATAAATCTCTGTAATAAATACTGTATCAACAAGATCCTGGACTAGCAAAATATTTTGCCTGGTCTCCCTGCATGTATTCATGCTTAGCAATAATTTCACCAATTTACTATTTAAAGAAGAACTGGCTTTAAACCTGAATTGTGCTGAATGTTGAATTTGTACTTC
>NW_009920514.1:123313-134961 GCF_000696875.1 Nestor notabilis | reverse complement strand
TCCTGCTGATTTTTGGTTTATTTGTTTTTAACAGAATTGGCTTGACTCTATATTCATGAAAATGAAATCAAAGCTACCTTCCACTGACAGTTAATGTTTCAAATCAAGTGTATTTCTGACTATGATACTGTAATTTCTGTTTCTTCCAAACCACAGGGACACCTCCTATTCAGTTCAAGTGATGTGTGCATACTGAATAGAAGAAAATACATGTAAATCTCAGAGCTCTCATTTTCATCTGGGACATCTTTTCCAAACCCCACATAGGACCCATGCACAGAAAAGTATTTACAAAAACATATCGGTGTTTATAGTAAAACTTTAAGCACCAGTTGACTTGTCTCATAAAATTCATGTCTCACTTTAAAATAATAGAATTGTACAGTTTTAATCAGAAGGAATTTGAATCTGGATTTTCATTGTTCCAGACTACTAAGAGAGAACAGAAAAAAACTTCAGACAATTTTGATGTACTGGAAAACAGAAAAGGCTAAAATGAATACAGTGCATAAAGCTGATCTCTCATTATTAAGGCAAAGTCTATCCACAAACATACACTGACATCTGCACTGAAGCAAAAAGTTACACATGCATGCACTAGAAATGACCAAATGTTAACAAAATATTTTATCTTTTTATTTTTTCTAGCAGTTTAACATACAAATTTGATTAAAATAATTATCTGTCTTGTTGAATGCTTCACTTCTTTCTCATTATGTCATGTGTAGCATTACTTGCATTAAGCTATAAAGATTTTAAATTGAAATATTAAAATAATATTAATTATAGTAGCACAGATGTTTCTGCAAGATAAATTGGCAGTAAGAAACACTGCATTCTGATTGGCACTAGCAGACATTCATAAAAATAGCCTGGATAAAAAGTCAGAAGTTGAAACCACCTTTTTTATTGAACTCAGAGACATCAGAGGGCTGTTAATGTCCACAGTATGATTTAATAAACACTAACCAGCTTTTTTTAAAGCACAATAAATCTGGTTTAAGGCGGCACAAATAGTAAAAAGTTCTATTCATAATAATAAACCATATTTATATTTGTGTCAATTCTCTTCTATAATGACAGTAACAGATACGGGACTGTATCTGTTGCTTCTCCTTTTGTTCCCCAAAACATCAAAAAGATCCAAAATTAGCCACCAGCAACATAATACACGTTGAAAGCCAGTCCTTTTCCCCTAACCTGGAGATCTACTGGAAGGATAATACAAAAAGATAATTAAAAAAAATGCATTCTCTCCCGTATTCTTCTCTGAGATTTTTTTTGTTCTCCTTTTTCTAATTTGGCATTCCAATTTATTCTGTAAATCCCCGTATCTTTACTCAGTTCAACATGCTTGCTTCTTTTTTTGCTTCTTTAACTTCTCATTTTTCACTACAAATGTCCCCCCTCACCCCCTACCTCTTTTGCTGTACAGTCATATCCAGTTCTATCAGTTTTTTAGTGTTTGCTTCAGGGATGGATATAAAAATATGACAACAGTGTACTTCCAGCATGTCAGCTGCTCCCTGGTTACTGCCTCTCTGCTTCTCCCACCAAAAGAAGAGAAGGGAACTTTAAGTATCCTATCCATGCATGAAAGAAATGGAAGGCTACCCCTTGCTACTGACTACATGCATGCTCAAGATGACCTCTGGATAAATATCGAACACTATGTCCTGTGAAGGAAAGACTTAAAATAACATTGCACTGTGTTCTAGCTTATGGACACTGACCCTCAACGGACACAGCTCAAGCAAAACTCCTTACTGATGCAGATTCTGGAACCTGTGGAGTTAACGCCTGCACAGCTCACCACTGTGAAGACCTGCCTTAAGAATAACAGAGGATTTTCAGGAAAAGTTTGAAGTAAATATTCAGCTTCCCACAAAAGTTCTTGCCAAGCAAAAGTAGTGAAAATTACATGCTCACAAAGTGAAAAGCATTATCATCACACTTTCAATTAAAAAATAAGAAGTACTGGCTTACTCCACCCTCATGGACCACAGTTTAAAAACTACTGTTCTACATAGAACCAAGGCTCCAATTCAGATAAAAGCTAATACTAACTAATAAACAACCATCAACTGCTAATTTGGGGGAAGGGCAGGGTAGCTAAAAAATGAGACTGGTGTTCTTGTTATACCCATGACTAAACTCTGAGTACAGATAATGGTAGCAAATATCTTGCCACTATATTAAGAATTAATTGGATTAATTCTTAATCCAATTCAAATCAATATTACAAGCACCTAAAAACATTTTAAGACAGACGGAGGAAGGACCGAGGCCCACGTTATGGATGTTGAACTGACCAAAATATCGAAGTTGTCAATAGACAATCTAGAGAGATCACAGGAGAAATTTCCTGACATTTGAATCAGATTGGTAATTCTAATTAATTGGTATTAAAAAAAGACCTTGTACAAAATCTTGTATCCGGGTTCTAGAACAGAACAGAACACAGCTTTGAAATACCAGGTTGGTAAAGCCAAACTAGAGAACAACTCTAACATTAACTTCTTCAATCAGTATTAAAAAGATTCTGTCATCCGGTTTGTGTTCTTTTTTATTGAAGGTTCAGGGGGGTGAAGGGTGTTTATTTGGGATTTTTTTTGAGACTGTCCTATATAAATATGATCCCATTTCACACATTCCTATCAGTTATTCTTTTTAAATGACATTCAAATTGCAAGACATAAGATAAAGTTGAACAACGGCTTAAAAATTCAATTTCTTGTAAAAAATCAAATTGCAGTACTGTGAACTTAGTAAAAAAAATTTATAAATCCTCTGACATATACAGATGTTTCTACTGCAAAGTCCTAAACAGAAAACGATTACATTCCATCATACAAAACTAGATTATTATTTACTACTCAAATTCTTAAAATAATAAAACAAACAAACAAACAACAAAACAACCAACAAACAATAAAAAGTTTCTATCTTGGACTCAGACCATCAGTTCTTCAGCATTATCTATGGATATATCTAAGATTTTTCCAGTTAAAATGCATCAAGTGAATACTCCTCATCCCTAGGACAGGGCACTGTGGATAGTTACGTTTTTCTACCTCTCTCTCAAATTCAAACGGTAATTACATGCACATAACACTTACCAAAGTGAAATTATTTTCATTACAATAGTAAGTAGTAAAAATAATGAAAATCTATTGAAGTTTTCAAAGAAAGATAAAATACAGGAGCATAACTGGTACAGAATGACCCTTTAGTCAGCTGACCTCCAAATTTTTACTAACATTGAAAAATATTCTTCAAGTACAAAGTTACAGTTACAGTTAGTCATTTTCTGATCCAAATTTATTTTCAGTTAAGATATCAATAACAAATAGCAGCATATTCCCTGAGCAATCAAACATAGAAATGCATGGGAACGGCTGTCAGATACTCAGCATTACAGTACTTCCTGCCTGCTACAACAGGCGTGTTTAGGTAATACTGAATAGTAATGAATGCACATACAGTTAATCAGGTTAAGAAACAATGCAGTACTGTAGACTGCTGATCATTACTGATGGTTTGGGTTTTTAACAATGCTATTTAAATTAATACAGTAAGTAGTTCTGAACAACTTTTGATCAAATTCAAATTTCATCACTTCATACTTAGGGAAGGAAGGAATTTGTTACTAGAAAACTGATTCTTCCCATGGTTGCTTTTAGCTAAAAAAACAGAAGTACATCTCACCACTAACTTCACAACCAGTTCTCCTCCCAAAGTTAAGACTATATCTTACATAATGACGACTGTGGTACTGTCAGCCTTATCCACAGATACCTCTGACTTCCCATATGTTCACTAAAGAGAGTAACACCAGTTAAGAAATGTCAGAAATTCTAGGACAGCACAGTGACCTAACCACAACACTCCTCAGAAACAACAAAATGCACACATTCAACTGTATATATTCATATATACTCTCAAACCAACATCCACCTTTCTGTGTTTATACATTATGTGTAGGTTTAGCTCTCAGAGAAGCAAATGAGATTTTTTCTTAGTTAACCTAGTCTTATAATTTAATAATTGAATAACCTTGGTCTATACCTTGCACCCCAAGTTCTGCTACTGGAAAATATAGTGTACATTTTTGCTGTTTTTCAAGGGCTTATAATGCAAACTGAGAGGGACTGCAACATCATCTGGACTACAAATAAAAGTTGATAAACACAACACAATAAACTAAGGGAAGTATTACTTCCAGTTTCATTTTAAACACCTAAATTAAATGCTTTGAATGTCTCCTTCACCTGATTTATCCAGTTGATTACAGAAGGAATTTAGGCCTGTAAATGGATGAATTGTATTAATATAGATACTGAAAGTATCACGAAACCCCAAATTTCCAGTGACAATCTTCCACACTGAATAGCAATACTGCCAAAAGAACTCAAAGGCTACGGAGGCAAACACCGAATTTTTGTAATTCAGAATGTGGCTATACATAAAAAAAAAAAAATCATTGTGTACTGAACATTAATCTTTATTCAAATTTTCCTGTTACCTTCAAACGCTCGTGCAGCATCTACCAGGTGAGACCAGTCTAGCCCTGTGGCAGTGTCTGGCAGGGGCATCAGGCCAGGATCATTGAATTTGGCTTTATCAGATAAGGACCCATCTGAGAACCAGAATTCATCTAAACAATAAACACAATAATTAGTCTTCCTATAACAGTGATGTACAATTAATTTTGAAGCTATTTTAATGAACTGTAAAAAATTTGAAAGCAAAGAACGCTTATCTCATTTCTCTTGTTTCTGTCTTTTCCTGTTCAATACTCAGTATGGGCAGAACAATTATTTAAACTTCATCAGAACAAGATGGGAAGGGTTTCTAAAGGGTTTTTTTGTGCCAGTTTGCACATGATGTGTTCTTCATATTTTCATGTGAATGCTGTGCGAGTAGGCAGCATCTGTTGTTAAAGCATACCATATTAAACCTGAGCACTGAGCAGAAAAGTTGCCAGATACACAAAGTTATATTTTTAAGGCTGTGAAACAACACACAAGATAAGTGCATGCAGAGTTTTATTCTGAAACTTAAATAGTTCAGTTCCAGAAGCAATTTAAAAATATCACCTGCTTTTCTTTTAATGAATTTGTAAATTCTAGACTATATCCAAAAGTCACTTTCACATTGAAAATATTACCCTATTAGTTTAATATTTGTAGCTATATATTTGAGGACATGAGACTTGGATGACAATCTCTAAGCTCCCGAATGAGATGTAGCACATTGCATACTGTAGATGAAGTACATATTAACTGAAATGTATACACTATAAAGTTAGTTCAAACACAGTTTTTAGTTATGCAGTCTTTTAGAAAGGTACCATGAACATGCATGTTAGTAGAGGAGATGCTAATTTTCACAGTTATCTTAAACAGTTTTACATTTTCTGTACCTATCCATAGCAATCTTCACCTGATCAAGGTGAACCCATTAAAATGAACCCTGCTGAATGAGCACACAGAGGTTCTTAAAACTGAACACAAACCAAATCCATTATTTATGATCACATTTCATCTTAACCATAATGCTAGTGATACAATATTGTACTGCTATTACATTGTATAGCAAGGAGAAAAGAAATTTTGCTTCAGACATAGCTACTTCTATCAAAGGTTGAAATAGCAATTTTTCCTCAAATACTTCAGAATGAAATTGCCATCTAGTTATTCCAGTGATTCAACTATGATAAGGAATATTCTTTTTTTCCAGGAAAAGACAAATTAAAAAAAAAAAAGGGGGGGGGAGGGGAAATGCACTCATGCAAGCAGAAAATATATTATAGTTGAAGAAAATGATATCTTGTCATTGTCTTGATAACAATAAAAGAAGAATACCGAAGTCCATTTGAATAAAAGATTTCTGACCTAAAAATACAAAAGCAGTAGCCTGTTACATGCATTCTACTGCATGGAGCAACGATTAGAGCATATTACATGCTTTGCAGAAAGCTTATTGTTTCAGTTTTTTTTTTTAAAGAACGAAAATCAGGAACAGGAAACTGAAGTAAGTTTGCAATCCTCTGTCAAAAATTAGGAGTCCCACAAAGCAGAAACAATGCAGAAGAGGTAGAAATCCTGTCTACTGTAGTATTTATCTTGTTCTACAATTTATATGCAAGATGCAGTATTGTTATACTACCATTGGAAGTGGCCTGAAAAACCTATGTAGAAATGTCTTTTTAATACCCACTCTTACATGCAAAAGTGGATGTTCTATGAAATGGAAAATGGAAATACAAATATATTCTAGCCATACATCTGTCCTAAGATTTTATTTTCAGTTCCTTATAAACATACATAAATTCTGAGCTAAGGTTACCTTGGGGTGCAAGTACACTGCAAGCTCAACATCAGAACAGCCTGAACTTTTGTATATGACCTGGGAATTATAAGAACCTTGTTTACGCAAGTACAAATGTTATATACATCCCTGTTGTGGAAAATAGACAGAATGCCTTATTTGAAAGGCTGGTAAGCCAGCTTTTGGTTCTAGACCAGCAGGGAGGCCCCAAGGGACAGCCCTTGCTTTTGTATGATCAGCCTACAGAGGCTGATTGTGAAACCTGTCAGGAAGATGCCTGTTCCCAGTGAGATTCTGCTGGCTTTCCAAATTAAAGTGTAGGAGTGATATATTCACCAGTAGTCATCCTTCATTATGCATTGTCTTTCTGAGAGCCTAAGGGTGGATCCTATTTGCTCCCGCATAAGGCTTGACAGAGCAACTCAACTGAAGAAAGCCTGCCAGAGTAGAGGTTTCAATACTGATAGCACTGAAAATGAAAGTGCTCCTGCTGATGGCTGAAATTATAAGCAAAATAACTGAACACGCATAAGTATGCCACCACAGAATAATTAATTTTCATTATAAATTATGTGTTCTTGTGCAAGGGGGGGCAAGAAGGGAAGGAAAAAGAAAAAATGGAAAAAAAATTAAATAAATGAGGAAAACAAAAAAAAGGCTCTCTAATGATATAAGCCTCTTTGTGCGTTTGAATTTCAGAGAATAATGTTTGTACTTCAGGAATGCTCTGGGTGAGATGAATTACGTCTAGCGTCCTGTATTTGCATTTCTTGCCTGCTCCTCTTGCCTCGCTGCTGCCTCCACTTTTCTCTGTATTACTGCCACATCAGCAGCCGCAAGCTGCCTGTTGTCTTCTTTTTTCATTTGTGCAAAGGTGGCAAGTTATGCTTGATCAAGCCCACCTCTGTGTGTCCAAGAGGATATGCCTAATCTCATAGGCCACTATCTTCATGGCCCACAAAATTGATTTTGAAGCAGCAAAAATTTATCCCTTATTTCCTTTGAGAAAACAATTTAAGTGTTATCTTTCAGTTTTAAAGAGTATTTTATTTGCTGTACTCCTTTTGGCACAAAATGATTGACCATGTTGTTTCTCATCATTTCAGTTATGTCACTTCCTACACTTAGGAATTTTCTGTATTCTTATCATTGAAACATAAAGTATAAAGCATTTTGAAGAGTCCTTATTTTCACCAAAATTACGTGGTCAGTTCAGTTTCCAACGGAGCTCCTGAAATTGACTGTCATTGGTGCCATACAGCTCTGTATTCAAAGAGTAGCTAGTTACACCAAAAGAAGAAAGATTCACCTGACTTAACCTTTTCTAATTCCAAGACAAGTATCCTGCTTCAGTTGGAACTGCTACTGTTATGCAGAGGCTGTACATCATGAAAAAATACCTGCTAAGTACTCCTCACTTACTGTGCTAAAACTAGACATGTCATTTAACAAGTAGATTATCTTAAAAGATGCTGCAGCTGAATGAATATATCAAATGATATGCAGACATAAATCCCAGTGTCTGCTTCCTGTTCTTTCCTGCAATCAGCAGTTGTATCTCTATATTCCTCTTAAACAACAGCTGCCTGCCAAACTTTTCCCTTTTTCAGTATTATCTAGGGTTGCCCAAAGTCTCCCTTTAAAGATGCCGGCCTGATAGTAGAATTTTTTATGGGCATATGTTCCATTACTGTTAGAACAGTGAAGATGTGATCTCAATAATTACTTTTCCCTTCCCTTTTGTTATTGAAGATAGTCTCATGTCCTGGTATAGTGAACTTATTCACTCTGTGAGAGTCTGTAACAAGCAACATATATACTCCCCTGGTTGTGTGAATTACTGAATCAACAGTCTTTATTTGCCTACTGAAAAACTGATTTCCAAATTGTTCACATTGCATATCATCAACTCGCTCTTCCATCCAAATACTGCTTTTTACCAACAAGGTTAGTTTTGGATTGAAGCTAACTCTGGTTGTAAGCCAGTTTTAAGATAGACTTTCTTCTAATAACATAGTTACAGCCATATAGTTGCACTCCTGGCAACTCCTCCCTATGGAATGTATAATTTGAGAACTTTCAGAACTTGTATCACTGCAAAATAGTCCCTTCCTCATGACCTTCTTTGCTGCAAGAATACTGCACCTTGCTCCTTTCCTCACCGCACAGGACAACATGCCAGTGTACCACTTAGGGCATTTTTATCATTCCCGTTTCTTTCTGTGATTCATAATAGCAGTGGACCACAACGCCTGCAATGTCAAACTACCTCCGTGTGTCTTCCTGGATTTCCAACTTGTGTTAGTACACTAGTTCTGTATCAGTGGTTCTCATTGTTTTCATTCTTTTCCTGCTAGTTCAGCTGCCACGAATTTGTAAGATGGGGATAGATTTGTACCTGCAACTGTGTATGGCATGCTAGAATCACTCAACGTGAACAGCACTGTCTCAGTTAGGGAATCATTAATGTCCCCAAGGTAAAATTCACAAGTTCTCAGCTACACGAGTCCTCCTTTCTGGTTTAAGTTTAAAATAAGATAAAATGAAATAAATCTTTCTACATTTGTGCGCTGTGTGCAATCAAGAGCACTCAACTGTCAGAGTTTCCATTTCAGTCTTTACTGAAAGAAACTCTTTTTTCACTTCACTTCCCTCAATGATAAAATAAAAAATCCTATAGCTTCATTTTCTCATCTTCCTACAGTCAACATCACACATACTTGAAGTTTCTGTTTCTATGTTTGCATGGCTGTTTTGCCTGATACGTCTGATTTCTCAGTAAACCGAAACCCTTCAAGGTTGCCTATTATGCTTTGGTTTTGAGGCTGCCTTGCTTACCTATTAATCACACTCTTTTCCTTGCTAGAGGGGTCTCATGAGGCTTGGTGCTGTCACAATATTTCGTGTACCCCATGCTGGGTAATAACATGCAAGAATGTATGTATCTTTCTAAAATCAATTCCAGCCAAACCCACGCTATTTCCACTGATTTCTGTAAACATTAAATATCAGTAAAATTAAAATGTTTTAAGATCACAAACATAGGTATTTTACAAAAGACATTACTATGACCGCTAGGAATCTTGATATCTGAAACTGCAATCTCAAGCTAAAATTATAGATAAAAAAACCCAAACCCTCTCACATCACCACTGCTATAGAATGTAAATACGTATGCACTGATTAAAAAACCCTTCCTAACAAGAGCCAAAGTTAGTTTCTAATATGGAGATACTGACTAGCCTTATGTTGAAAATAAAGGTGTGCAAGTCATGATGTGTTTATTTGCAGAATGTAATTACAGCTAATCAATTAAGTCTTCCTTGAAACAGCCATCATCAAAGATCGTGTATCACTGGCATTGAAAGGCACTTTTATAATACAAAACCAAAGCAGAAAATACAGATTGAATATGAAAATATCATCACCGTATCAGCTTCATTTTGACTGACAGGATTCTAGTTGCATGGTTTTTCCCAGCTAAGTGTATAAATAACTTTCTGTATCTAAGCAGCAGCAAGAATGGAAAATAAGGTGTCTAAGACAGAACTAAGTCACAAACCACTAAAATTTCACTGCTTGAGAAGCCGTATACAGCTTGAATGTATACCATTAATTGCCTTCTGTCAATCTCCAGAACAAAAGCATGCTGAAGGTTTGACGCCATTGCACATTTACCTTTACAAGAATGGCTCTAAAAACACAGGCCTAACATAGTAAAAGAAAAAAATACAGTTGGGATTCCTGATTTTATGTAACTCCCTCATAGACTACAAAATCTACCGACTTAGTCTCACATGAAACAAAATGGGTCTTCATTATCTATCAGTAAAAGCAAAGGATATTTACATATTAAATTTTTAGTAAAAAGTTTCACTCTGATAGCAGAATATTTTTAGAATGGCAAAAGGTCCACCAAGCACGCATTCCCATCTGAAGCAGGAATTCAGCACTTGTTTGCGATATCAGTTTAAAATAAACCAGTGGACAGTGAACACAACTCAGCCTCATAGCTGAGGCCACTATAACTAGAAAAGTGTTTTGTATATAAGGCTTATTTCTGATAGTTAGCAAGTGACTGCTACTTCCTGAAGGACACAATGAATGACAGAGCACTTTTTATTACGAAGTCAGCTGTTTGCATTCTCTCTGGACATGTGCCTGCAAAAGTTCTTAAAACTTCAAGAAATCCACCCACAGCTTCTTAAGTACGGACTTCATAATTAATTACTCTACTATTCCTTTAAATTATTCTACTATTCCTCTACATTTCAGGTAACTAAAAGTGTCTTTTTTTTGACCATGTCCTCTCCTCCCCGCTCCAAGACTGGGTATCCTCTATAGGCCAGCCTAAAATAATCAAGAAGTAAAGAGATATAGCATTTTTGTAAAATAAATTCACTCTTATTAAGTAAAAATACAGATACGTAGCCTAAATATTGGTATCCAGATGTGTAGATTTGAACTGTGGTATATAAGCATGTGTATTTTCCATGTTTTTCGTTTAATTTTCATAACAACAAACTTTAGAGTTCATCACTTCATACTGGAATTATTGCAAGATAAGCATATAATAAAGATCTAACTTGTGAAGACCTCACAAGTAAAAAGACACCCTCATAAAACAGTTTTAACTTCGCATCCTAGACTACTCTTTTTCTACCACTAATAATGAAGTGTTATTTGCAAAGGTTTACTAACATTAAAAGTATCGGCAAATTCAGTTTTGAAATTGGAGGCAACAATAACAACTATTGCACATTTCCCTTTAAGATGTTACCAAAAGGATCATCTAAATAGAAGCTGTCCCATTTAGCTGTTATTTGAATGTATTAGTGAATATTTCAGTAATTTGAATGTACATAAAAATAAACAAATAAAACAGGCCAGCTTGTCTTAATTAAGCATGACCAGCAGGTCAAAGGAGGTGATCCTGCCCCTCTACTCTGCTCTTGTGAGACCTCACTTGGAGTATTGTGACCAGTTCTGGTGTCCTCAACATAAAAAGGACATGGAGCTGCTGGAGCAAGTCCAGAGGAGGGCCACGAGGATGATAAGAGGACTGGAGCACCTCCCGTATGAAGACAGGCTGAGAAAGTTGGGGCTGTTCAGCCTGGAAAAGAGAAGGCAGCGTGGAGACCTTATAGCAGCTTTCCAGTATCTGAAGGGGGCCTCACAGGATGCTGGGGAGGGATTCTTCATTAGGGACTCTAGTGGTAGGACAAGGGGTAGTGGCTTTAAACTTAAACAGGGGAAGTTTAGATTAGATATAAGGAAGAAGTTCTTCACAGTGAGGATGGTGAGGCACTGGAATA
>NW_009920514.1:76182-123294 GCF_000696875.1 Nestor notabilis | reverse complement strand
GAGGTTTTTAAGGCCAGGCTGGACAGAGCCTTGGGCGACATAGTTTAGTGTGTGGTGTCCCTGCTCATGGCAGGGGGGTTGGAACTAGATGATCTTAAGGTCCTTTCCAGCCCTAATTATTCTATGATTCTATGATAATTGGGTCACCACTGGAAAATAAAATGACAATAAGAAATATCTTCAGATAAATGTTTGTTGCCTGTCACCAGTCTCATGAAAATATTTTGTGCAGTAAGGTGAATGCTGTCTCCAAACATAACAAATTTGAATTGATCACTATGGCAAACATAAGCACGTACTGCTGACCAAATACTCTTTTACTAGGATAACTAGAATGCTGATTTCACATTTCATAATTTCTTAATATTTGGTGATTTGAGTTAATTACAAATACGCCAAACTCGGTAATGACAGCAGCAATCACTTACTTCTGAGATTTCCCATTCCAGGAGTCAGGCTCATTCTGGGAGGCAATGTGCTGTGATATGGTGGAGTAGTGCTGAATAAGATATCATTTGGCAAGGCCTGGTCTAGCATTGAACTTCGAGAGCTAGCATATGAAGATCCTCTTCGGTTGCTACATATACTCTCATCAGATAAGGTACGATAAAGTGTCCTCCGTGGAGAAAGGTTTCCATAGAATGAAAACTAAATATCAAAATATGAAGATATGAGAATACATATTACTGGTTAAATAACTCACGTGATCATATCCCATCATCAGCTCTTGGGAGTATTTTTCTAGGCAGGCACTGTGGAATTCTTGAGCTAATACGGAAGATCAGAGATTTGTTCCACAATATCAGATCTACTGGGGACTCAAAAGAGTTACTGAATTGGATTTTCATACTTCCTCTTGATATTTTGGAACATATCACTATGAATTAATCAGATATTGTGTAGTTTTATTAATTCTGAAATGTTAAATGAAACCTCCATAGCCTTATGACAGCAATGTTTTCCAGAAATATATATAAGGTTTCCAACTCTGTTAACATTTATTCAAGTACATGCACAGAACTGTTTAATTTGAAATGACTACACTTTAATGTTAAACATTCTGAACCATTATATCCTGCCATATAATCGACTGGATGATAAAAGTGACTTGAGACACTACATCTCTCCAGATATCATGAAATAGTTTTAGAAAACAGGATAATAGAGTTCAGTGAAAACCATTTATGCATTTAAAAAAGTTACTGAAACCACAACCCAAATATCTACAGTAAAACAAGATGTTGCTGTACTGTAAAACTGGGCCATTCCACTTCACATGTCATTCTTCAGCACCACAAATCGAGTTATTCTTCACATCTACAAAGGTCAGTTATTGCCTTAATTATTTTAACCGGTTTGTCCTGCGTATAAGAATTTAATGTACTGCCCTGTTTTCTTTCTGAGTTGCACACTCCTTATACAGAATATATGCTTAAGAGCAGTAGCTTTTTAAAACAGTGAATATAGCATAGAATTTAACATATCTACATTGTTGTATTTCTGACAAAACTTGCTCACTGATGAATACTTCTACACTGAATACACAGAAACGCTCAATCATGCCATAAGACACAGTCTTTACAAAACAACTAAATACACTTCATAGTGCTAGTTCAGGAAATCATCTATTTTGAGGATAATACAGGACATGCTCAATTGTTAGAATGCTTAACTACATTAACTACAAGAAAATTAAGGGAGATATTCATATTCCAGTCTAGGAGAATTGCCTGAAACAGATATGGGCCATGGGAATAAACATAATCTAAAACTTTATTTTAACACATATGTCGAATGAGCACAAGAATAGGCACAAGCAGCATCCCTAAATGACTGGATAGAGGACACACACAGCACCCTTAAATGAATGGATTTATGGTATTTTTCTATAAGCAGTGATTAAAAAATACCAAAAGACTCTGAGTTTAATTAGGAACCACATTGAACAAAGGGTTAAAAGCCTTCACCCTCTGAATCAAAGGATCTCCAATCCTCTCTCCTGTATATTCCCACCAAGCATCCTGATGCAATTCTTGGCTGTTACTCAAGTCTCCTCGATCTTATATTGCATCTTCTATCTATATTGTTCACTGGTCATCCAAACATGTTGAATATTAACTGTTGGAGCTTTACAGAGTTTCCCTTCAGAGTGCAATAAAAACTAAAGATTACCTAGACGGCTCATTATTCCCTCAGCTGTGAAGAAGGTAAAACTGAACCAAACCAAAAATGCAATTTGGTTCTATAGAATCTTACGTATTCAGAAAACTCCTTTCTGACTTTGCTGTTAAAGGCAATTGACCCACCTATACCAAGATTTCTACCTGCTGAAGGCATACTCAGACTATACTGCCAAGTCCTAAGACTGGGGACCCCCTGTGAGTCAGGGCCCATAGCCTCTTCTCACTTAATGAACTTTCGTTTGGGTGTCTTGCAAGGGGAAGGGGACAGCACTAATTTAACTCAGGATGCCACACGTCCTCAGACCTTGTTATTTCTTATTTAGGAAGCCAGAAACATTGGCAGCTCTTGAAATCATCACAAAAAACTAATTACTCTATCAATCAAATTATAAAAACCTCTAGGACATTCATGAAAATTCAAACACATGTAATGTATACTTAACATCCTGCATGTTAAAAAAATATATATGATCTGAATTTTAAGTTCAACTCTGCATTTGAGAGGATTCCCATGTGTTACTTTTGTTCAGACATGATGATTATGCTATTTAGCACATTGTATAAACACAGTGAGTTAGGAGAGCATTGAGTTAATAGCAAAGTGTGACAATTATCTCAAGTAATTTAATTGCTTTGTGCTTTTTTCCACATTAAGCACAGAATTCAGAATCATTTAATACTTTGGGGAGTAGTATATTTTAAGTTCTCTATGCACTTTTCATGAACTTTTAAATATTACTGATCGTCTTCGTACTATAAAGATTAGATGTACACTCTCCACTAGCACTTGCAATTACGCTTTTTGAGCGGTTGCCACTGGTACCTACATGAAATCTTGTTTCAGACTTCAAACAGAATTGTTGGTACAGGGCAGGGGAAAGCAGACTACTTTTATTCATGTGCCTTAATATCATACTAGGTGTATACATTTAGGCATCCAACCTTGAAAATGTTACTTTTAACCTTTCAAATTATAATTAAGCTGCTCAACCTGCACTTGTTTCTGCTCAAGCTAAGCAAACATATATTTAAACAAATACTGTATTTCATACGTAATCATCAAACTAGAAATCATTTCCATATTACGGGAAATCGTATTTTGGGACATACAGTCACTATTTATAACAAACCCATGGAATATTCTTTGCTCGTACAAAACGATACTGCCTTCTCTATAGCAATTTGGGGAACACCAGAAACTCACTTCTATGTTAACTTTGTCTAAGATACAGAGAGTTGAAGAAAGTAGCTAACCTTTCTTCTCCCCTCCTCCATAGAAAGGCTGTCTGGCAGCATCAACTTCAGAAAATCTTCTTTGGACAAGACTTGCTGGCTTTCAACAATGGCATTCCTCACAGAAGTTTGGAGCGGACTCGATGCAGACACAGCATCAATATCATCATACACTCTGTTGAGACAATTGGTGTTTTAGCAAGAGAAGCAAGAGTGCTCCTGGATTTAAAATACTGCATTCATTTTCTGTCACAAAGTAAAAATCATTAGAATTATCTCCTGACACAGCACACTTTTATTCAGAACATTTTTTCTATAATTTTCTATTTATGAAACCGTGGGTCCAAAACGAAATTCTTAAACCACTGAAAAATCAATTTTAGGAATTCTAAAGAACAATTTAAAAAAGCAGAATGCTTGTTTCTCCTACCTTCGCTCTTTCTGTTTAACACACCATACTTCTCTATTGTTAAAGCTGTATTCATACCAACATTTCCAATAGTTCATCACAATATATTTTAACTTTTACTTCCTTAGCAAACAAGAAAATAAATATTTTATACTGTAATACTGTATCCAGCATCACAATCTGGCAAAATTACTATGGTCATCAATGGCAATGTTTGAAGTGTGTAAGTGCATTGGTAATTGATTGTGCCATTTGCCAAGTGAATCAGCAATTTCATAAAGCTCTTTAGATAAATAAAACAGCTGTCTTCCTTAATTATCAGCATATAAAAAAATCTATTTACAGTCAACAAAAGACTAACTAACTGAATTATTATCTTTCAGCTTCCTCCCAATGAGAAAGAAGAGAGAGAATTTTAACAGGTTTACTCTGGAAATGCAATCGAAAGAACTAGAGATTCCCAATCACACAGAACATACATTTGAAGTCATTACTTACTGCCAAGAGCAGCATAATCAGTGACTCTGTCTTCAGCAGAGAGGAAACAAGCTCTGCTACAGTAAAGCGTAATTCTCAGTGAATTATACCCTATAGTGGCACAACATTCAGCAATTGACCTGATTTTCATCATCATTGCTAATTAGAGATGTTAATTTATTTCAACATAATTATCCTCAGAGAGATATTTCTTCTCTGTGATGTATAGAAAGCTTTCCTAGAAAGAAAGAGGTGAAGCAATGCTGTACACCATGGAAAAATCTGAAAGTATTTTCTGATACAGGACTTGTTGCCATATTCAATTAATATTCTTAAATAAAACTAGCTCTTGAAGATACTAAACTGCTGTGGTTTCAGCCTAAATATCATGATTAATTTCTAAAGGTTCCATTCTAAATAGAGGTATTTTCATGAGTCTATCAATCAACTTCAAAATGCAAAAACTTGTGAGAATCAACGATTCTACTTTTTAAGTGAAAATACTACAACTGAACAATGTAAGCAAATAAAATGCTGGAAAAACATTTTCATTGGAAAAATGAACTCACCAGTACAATAACACAAAGAAACAAATAACCAGGGCAGGAAAGTAGTAACATCATCTACTTTTGAGAATTAGGAATTTAAGAGCTTAACTTTAGGCTCTCTTTCATAGCACATTCTAGTTTGTATTTTTAAATGTGAACTTTGCCATAAATATGCATATATATGCAATATGAGATATTAGATGCAAATAACCCATTCCCATTAAACAAAGAGTAATCCCATATTAACATTTGAAAATCAGATACTGCATGTCAATTTACAGAGATATATAGGGCTGACTGATTTATTGAGAGATAGAACTGAATGGCTTAAGCACAAAAAGAAAGCAAGGAGGTTATCTGAGAAGAAGATTTGGAAGCTAACAAAAATTTAAAGGTTAATTTTAAACAGCAGATTCAAACATTACATACAACTGCTGCAGCACTGGGAAAGCACCACCTCTTATCTATACTTGAAAAACTGCTTCTTTTCCTTTAAGTGCAAGTCTTTTTCTTCCACCTAAGACGAACACATTTCTCATGAGCTATTCCTGTGTTAAGCTGTACATATAGCTGTTAGTTAGAACTGCTCTGAATATTTTTGTCTAAATGACATTTGCTACAAAAACATGTAGTTTTACTGAAGCCTACATATTTTGTAGTCTCATGAAGAGAGGGTCAGATATACCCACACCTAATCTTTTTCTTGTGGGGTCCTAACCACCAGTTTGTATCTGTTCATTAAAAACAAAGTCAGAAAAAGATATCAAAAAACCACTGACATATCCCCAACTGGCACTATTAAAAAAAACATTATCTACCATAAATCACAATATGTTTTTGGTCATCTCTCTCATCTGTAATGTATTAGTCAATGTAATAGGTAACAAGGTAGTAAGGTTTAATACAGAAATGTTTGGAAGCAAGCTTTTTTCAACTGAAGTTTATGCAGATTTGTAGAAAAGGTCTTTAAGACATTAATATAATTGTATCTATCTTCCAAGTTGTTTCCTAGAGATTCAAAATGGAAATTCAGGATATCTGACACAGTCATACAAACTTTCAGAAATTTCTGTCAATGTGTTTAATTTAACAGATGGGAAAATGGTGCAGCTGGATAGAACAGAGGAGAAAAAAGTATCCTATGCAGTTATTGGTTTGGGTTTTTTTTTTTTTTTTGAATGTACCTTTGATACACAAAGGTACAGAAAAAACCTCCAAACATTTAAAAATGAAGAATTTGTAATTTTTTATTCTATCCTATTTTCATTGCCCTTCTTCGCCCAATAAAATTAAACAGTTCTTACTCATGGCATTCAGAAACTTCAGTTTCTTCAGGTGTAGGACTTCCTTCTGACTTTTTCCATCCAATGACGTATTTACTCACTGCTCCTTGTCTGTGATAAGGTTTTGAAACTGACCCAGAAATCTGTTGGCTACTATTTTGCGACACTATATAGACTTTAGAGCTGTCTAGGGAGCCACTCTTCTTAGAGCAATGTGTTGATGGGCTTCCTGAATGATGTGACCCACTAAAAAATAAAGAAAACACACAAAAGCAAAAATGAAAACTGCTGTACAACAAATTAGAAATGCTTTGCAGCAATAATTCTTAAATTCTTTTCAAGGTTAAAATCAAGGTAGCTGTATTAGTACAGAAATTTTCTACAGATACCTTCCACTAGAGCAGGCTGCTGAAAGCCCCATCAAACCTGGCCTTTCATTCAGTAGAGCTGAGAATTTAATATTAACAGAAGCAAAATTCAGTTCAACAAAACCAGTCCTCTGGATAATTTTAATAGCTTCTTCTATTATGAATAGCCTCTTCTATTTCATTAGTAGGCACTAATGAAAGCTTTTACTGAAGACTCTCAAAATCATTTAAAATTAACTAAAGCAAACACTTCCTTGAAGAATAAATTTCTTCTTTTCATCTTGGAGGTGAGGTCAGCAAAACATTCAGAAACCAAGAGCCTTGCCTAATATCAGAGGCTGGAACCTGAAGCAGCCTCTGCTTTCCTTGTTGGTTTACAAACACAAAACACAGTGCTATCTTTTAATTTAATCCCAAAAGCATTGGATTAATTCACAGAGGACCAGAAAGTGCTGCTGAAAGTGTATCAGACATGGATACTTTGCTGTCCACGCAGTGTCAGGTACAAGCAATGCACATGCATAGATGTCATTAGATCAAGTTAAAATGCCTATTGTGGAAGAAAGTTGAATGAGTAAGGTAATGGATTAATAATTTTGGTCAAAGTTAGGATGCACATTTAATCTTAAACCAACTTTATTTTCTCTCCTCTCTTTTCCTCCCCAAAAAGTAGAAATGAGATTATGAGGTTTGGGGGGAAGAAAATAATGTGAGTGATGTTAAAATCTTTTTTGCTTGCTATCCTCGCAAACATGCAAATAAATTATGTAACGATGTGGTGCAAGAAAATAATTCAGTTATGAAAAATTGAAATTTAAAGATGAAGCAAACACTGAAGCACAATGTAAAATACATGTCAGATCGACAGCAAGGACATTATCTAGAGGATTTCAGACTTCTGTTTGTAACTTAACTTCAGAAAAATTGAGCATCCAACCTCATTCTGAAGGTTTTAAATAAGGGAATATTTTTGAAGTGAAGAAATACAATGCTCATAAAAGCCTGGTTTTAGATAATGAGCTCAATGGTTGGAATAAGCAGTACACATTTTTAGGATCCAAAAGATGTTCTATGTCAGAAACAAAGCAAAACTAAACGCAGCAAAGCTGAGTTGTTTCAGCTACAGTAAAATGAAGGTATTTGATAATTCATGTGCATAATTAATACAAAACAGGAGAGATAAACCATTCATAACAGAGCTGTGAGATAGTGTTGTGCATAGCTCTAGTAAGTCTTGTAGTTTGACATACTGTTTCCCCAGCAGGTTTAATTCCATAAATCTTACTCAGACACTGTAGTATTAGTATTTTCAGGGGGTTCTTTATCTAATGATGTTAGAGAATCAGGCCAGTATATTTCAACTAACCAACATCTTCCCTGTGCATTTAATTTTATTCAGTAAACAGAATACAATTTTAGTAAAGAAATGTTGAAGTTACAAATCAATGACATTCCACCAGCCTGTGGGCTTGTTTCTTGAGTTTTACATTGTTTAGCTAGTGCAGAACAAGTTTACTATTTAATATTCACAAAATAATCATGTATGAATGCCTCAATAGTGTTAGAATTTCGTTATTGAAGAAATACAAACTCAGTGTCTGACCAGTCAGGAAATATATATAGGATTCAGCAGTAGATATCACATGCTTGTATGTTAACTCAACTTTCTTAGGTTTATTAGAACACGTCAATGTTGCAGCATCACAACAAAATTAGTTGTTTTTAATAATGGATGTCTGTGAATGCTGTATAGGTGATGCCAGGTTTAAATCCAACTGCAAAATTATTTATCACTCCAATGTAATTTGAAGGACATGTAATCAAAGTTTAAATAAAACAGTTGGGTCACATAAGTCTTATATTTTTCTATAGTAAAAAGATTTGGCTCACAAATCAGAAGGGGACCATTTAAAAATATTGCTACCGCTGAAGTGGAATTGGACAATCATAATGTGAGTCATCATCTCAACAATAATTACTACTTTGGAAATGCCTATATAAATTTACTTAAAATCTATGGGGTTTTTTTTTAATTTGTTTTTTTTTAAACTTTTAATTATTCCATAAAAAATTGATTCCATACAGGAGAGCAGCAGATTACTTAATGGCTCCTGGCACTTTAAATATGATAGCTGCCACATAAATGCTGAGAATACATATTCTAGTCATTAGAAATCTATTTCAGCTCATTATGATGAAGTCCTAGGAAAACAGAGCTAATTTCTGGCACTTTAGAAGTCTCAATATATAAAATTAAATCTCAACACACAAAAGCAGAGTAAATCTGGAATTCTGCATTATCACAGGGTTAGCAAAAACTTAATGTGAAAGCATTTATCTAGTTTTCACAACAGACTATACTGTTTTCTATAACTTGTGAAAAAAACATCTAGACGTCAGCATAAGTATACAAAACTAATTCACTCATGTCAAGCATACAAAGAAATGAGGATAGAAGTTATTATTTGGTTATTTTCCTGGACTGACTGACATTGAAAACAAGAAAATCAGAAGGAAATAAGTACAAAGAATTTCCTTCCATCCTTTACAGAATAGAAACCTTAACACATAGACCAAAGTTTCAGCTTCAAAGTCACCATAAAATGGGATCTGGTAGATAAAGGCAACCAGCTGTAAAAGCGCACTTTCAAAGTTTGCTTTACAACAGATGTACCATACAGACATTACATAGGTAACAAAAAGAAGAGCTGAAAATCAGTCAGAAATTCAGTTCAATAAAATTGTGAGGCATACATCACAATAATGTAGATTAGGGAGGATGGTATGTAATGCAGTTCCACTATGTGTAAAAACTGTATATCACTATTTGTAAAAATTGTTTATTGCAGCTTTTCTGATTTCTCTCAGCATCAACTCCCAGGTAATTTGTTACACTGTATCAAAACAAAAGAAGTATTTGAAATCAGTTCTAAGTGCAAACTTTACTTTTACTTGAGGATGTTTCCAGACTTTCAAAACCTAAGCAATGTGCACAAGGTCACATACAAATTCTCCATCAGATCTGAGAGTAGGGCTAGATTTGCTTTTTAAGCACTAATGAAAAATTGCCTGAAAATTGCTCAAATAGGCATTTAAATACAACAAAAAAAATCAAAATCAGTTCAGAACACTTTCAAAGACAGGTAAACAAAATAATAACAATGTTAGAGTTCTTCGTAGATTAGTCTATATTCCATAACCCTAATCTGTAAGAAACACATACCTGGAATGAGAGGAGATCTCGCTTAGGTCTCCCATACTGCCTTCAGCTGCGTGACTGGCAGAAATAGCAGAGGCATAGCTATGAACAGCATAGATTTTAGCTGGATCATCATCTGGCCCAGCAGTTTCGGAAGACTCGGTCCACTGCTCGGTACGACAATGTACTCCAGACCTGCTGCCAGCAAGGTGCAAAGGAGCCAGAAGAGGAGCAGGCATGCAGGGAGCTGTATCGATTCCACTGTCAGTAGAAGCCCCCTTTATATACGTTAACCCAAGCAGCTCAGGATCCATCAGATCTCCAGAACCAAAGTGTTTTTCATCACTGTTACTGGATGTATTACTGGATAGGGTGTTGCTGCTGGAGTGGCTTGAACAGCTTTTGTCTCCAATCTTAACAACAAAAAAGCAAATAAAAAAAGACCCTTCTCAAGTTAAATAGTAAAATATTTATTTTATATAAATTACTGAATTTGTGCCATTCAAATACCCTTTTATAATTTTTTACAGTATGCTATAATGTAACTGCAAAGTATGAAAAGAGCTAATTATACCACCAGTTTCTATGAAATGAATTGCACAGCTGGATAGATATATTAAAGGTTGATGCCATTGCAAGTAAAAAGCTCTCATTCCATCTTCTATGGCAAATCTTAAGACCATACTTGAATTTTCTGATTATAAGACCTGTTTAACATCCATAAAATTGCATTTCTGAACAGTTAAAATAAGCATTTGTTAAAGCTAGAAGCATTAGTAATTATTTGTTTAAACAAGTTCTACTGCAAATCTGAGAAACACCAAAGACTGAATTATTGTTGGGTTTTCTCAGTGTGGGTGAAATATGCAGCTTATTGGATCAAATTCAATTGGATGTGTGGCTAGCTAAATTGAAACCAATTGTGATTTATGTGTACCAGATAAAAGTAACTTAACTCTCAGGGCCTTAATCTAAGCATGGCTATTGAAGTGGAATAATTGTATCAGGCATTTGTGTCAATAAAGTTGGAGTGTTTTGGATTTTTTTTTATGTTTTTGTTTTGTTTTTTAAAGAGATTTTAGGTAGTTGGATTAATTTATCTATGTGGCAGAGCAGCCAGAATAAGGGCAGATGGACTTCTACTGGGTAGAATATAAATGGAAAGGCTGACAAACTTTTTTACAAGATCCCCCTCATAGCAGATGCATATAAACATAGCTGCTGCTCACACATTAAAGGAGTTAGACAAGGCAGCCTTTCCAGAAATGATACTTTATTCCATACGGAAATCAGCAGGCTTCAAAATCTGAGAAAATTATTTTACAGAAAAAGGGGGTGAGAAAATTATTTTACAAAAAAAGGGGGAGTTATTTGCATTCATTCTAAGCTTTACAAGATGGCTGTTACCTTAAAAACAATGGAACAATTGATAAAAATACAATGAACGGTTTTTTTGAGGAGAGAGACTTTGAGAAAGGTATCTGGAGAAAACGCATGTAACTTCTTACTGTAAATGTAAAATGGAACTGAAGTGGAAAGAAATGGGGAAAGGGAAAGGGGGCTCAAAGGCATAAAATAAGTCTTGGAAGACGTATTCAATATATGATCCTAAAAATTTCCTGTATGTTGCTGAATATATATGCTTAGGCACCTTCCTGACCCTGTAAGCAGCAGAGAAACTGGACAACAGCTAGTGATAAGAGAAATCTTGAACTGCTCGAAGTTCTCTATGGCCATAGCTTAGAAGGAATTTATTCATTTCCTTATGCCAAGAGAAATTATTGTATGAAAGTTCAGCAATGGCCTTAATCATTACATCTTGTTAAACACTGTGTCATGGAGCAAGATTAAAAAAACTGAAGCAAAAACCAAACACAAACCAACCAACTAAACAAACAAACGAAAATATGCCAATCCACACATCCCCAAAACAACCCAAAACAAACCAGTAAACAACAAAAAACAACCAACCCACCTTAATATGGTATTTATCTCGGGAGAATAGGGAAAGCTTGAAGATAGCCAGTGAAATACCTCCCTTCCTCTTTCCCCCAAGTTAAAATTGACAAAGAGACAGCATTGACTTTTTTTCTACAGATTTCTTGTACATTTGCTGCAGTCCTCATTTTGAACTTCACTGGCTGGCAGAGTATTACGGCAAACTGAGTTGAACAGAAAGGGGATGCACAAGAGAACATTACAAGGTCCTTTACAAGGTGATGACCACTTTTCTTCCTCTTTTACAGCATCTAACAGTAAAATAGCTTCATCTTACTTGTATTATCTTTGTAATAATGATGGTTCTTATTTTGCACAAGACAGCTTTTTTGCACCTGCAGTACACATATGCATGTGCAGGCAAACACAAACATAAGCCCATTATGAAATTTTCTGTTCAGATCCCCACCATCCTAAAAGCAGGAGAACTGCCATTAGTATAAAACTCTAACTGAAGTTAAGCAAACTCATAATTTAACTTTGGTATCAGTGCTCTGTTTAAAATCAATTGTTACAATACTGATTCTAGCTTCCTGTCAAGTTTGGCTTAAGGTAAAAGGCAGTATTTTTGTCTTCATTTGCATCATTCTACAGAATGATTCTGTTTATGATGATACTTTTTTTGAGTAGTATCAGGCTAGAAGGCACTAACCTAGGCAGACTAGAAATCTGTTCAGCATTCCCAACATAAAAACTAAATTTTTATAGTGCTTATTGATAATTACACTACATAGGTATTTCACACAACATGACAAGTGGTATCTTGAATAGAGTTTTGGTTTTTTTTTTAAAGGATATGAAATACTTGACATTAATCTGTCAAGTAAAAATGAAGCTGTAAATACAAAACTGAGTGTAGACTATACTAGTTTTATCTCCTCTGTGCCCCAGACCCAAGCCCTCTTGGAGTTCTTAGTTTATAAACACAGATTAAGCATACTCAAGTCGCCCCACATCTGGGTAAGCATAATCTTTGCCTCCCAAAATACAGTTTCCTTCATAAACTACTAAAATGTATTTTTAAGTTTTATTTTTTTAGGTTCAGGGTGGGGCTTTTTGCCTTTGGTTTGGGGTTTGTTTGTTTGTCTTTTTTGTTTTGAGTTTTGAATGACTTACATGCGAAAGCTTGTTTGGTGACTCCTTGCCACTGCCTTCTTTCTGTAAAGCCCGGTCTTTGTAGGAGCTCAGGACTTTGGTTGATGGTGCATGCCACTTGGATTCTGCCATAAATAATTGTGTTTTAATTTCTGAATGTTAAAAAAATGAGTATACTACACAAAGAAAAAAGGCATATGGATTAGCATCAGGTTTCAAACCTGTACACTCCCTGGAATTAGAAACATATCTTTGCAGAATTTCCTAAGATCTAGATTTTCAATGATAATTAAATGAAGTTCAACCTGCTTTTTATCATACATGAAGCTTTCTGAAGTTCAGGACTAGTTTGTTCCAAGTATTATTTAAGTAATCCCACCCCTTATTCTTCTAGACTGTCTGTAACCGACCCCACTTTCACTGTTGTATTACATGCTCTTTGCAAATCAAACCTCAGAAGGTGATTGCACTTCAACAGGCACTGCATTGTAAAGAACATTTATTTTTAAGATACTGTGGTTTTGTATTACCAGAATGTCTAGTTCCTTCCAAAGTTTCCTCTCGATCTCTGCCTCCTTCACACTCCAGTGAGCCTGAACCTTGGTGATGTTCATGGAGCAAAGGGGACTGGCACCTTTTAAGGTAAGCAGAAAATTAGGCTGTTTGTTTGGAAAATTAGTTACATGTTGAACAACAACTCTTTTTCTCTTCAAAGCAAATATTTTGTGATTTGTCTAAACAATCATCACCCCCTCACGCTAAGCAAGTACAGTAACATTTCCAAACATGGCATGGGAATATTTACATGCAATTTTTTCAACAGTGCAGTTATATTTTAAGTGTGAACAGCACAAAATGAACACTGAACTTCAAGAAGAAATGAATTCTTGGGGCTATACATCCAAAGGTATTTGCAGTAGAGAACTGTGATAGTGTATACCTAGCTGCTTTATGAAGTAACTCTTCAGTTTTGCTGGGTTTCACACTTGGAACACATAAGCTGCTACCAGATCCATTGCTTTGTATTGTATTGCAAAAGTTAAATTATTTCACAAAATGACACACCAAAACCAAGGTTGCTTTTAGAAATAAGTGCACTGGAAAAATGACACAGAATGCATTTTCATCTGTTTACTGTCAAAAAAAATTCTATAGTTTTATTTGAATTATTAGCATCTATTTAACTGTCAGAGATTTCAGTGAGTATTCTGAAATTCCTTGATGAGCCTCCAAGATACTGCACGTATATCTACTACATGGAACATCTTACCCACAAGCAATCATGCCAAAGCAATATTAAGCTTACAGACAAGGAGTCAAGCTGATGTTTTCAATATTCACATTTTTCCTGAAAAGTAGCTTCTGAAAGCCACATGGCAAGTCTGGAATGTTTTATGTTATGCTATGTAGATACTGCCACAGCTCAACATTTTATAACGGGAGTGTTTTTGGCAGCTATATTTAAACAACAAAGTGATAAATTTAAAGTAATTTAGAACAGATGTCTCATAATATTCTTATAACATGGACAGTATATGGGGGTAATCTTTTACAAAGATAGCTAACTCCTCGAATTTCAGAACCAAGGGACTAATAGGGATGTAAAAGAACTATCTATATACCACAACTGCATTTTAGGGACAGATACCTCTGAAAGAGTGCTACTTCTTGGAGGAGAGATGCAAGCGAATGGATAACATTGGAACAAGCACAGTAAGAAATAAAACCTTTGGAGACCATAAAGATAATTTTTTAATCAAATAGCCTTCCACTGAAGTAAAAGGAGGAGATATTATTATCTTATTTCAGTTCTGAGTTATCTGAGTTACTAGTCAACTTATGGCCTGTTCCTGGGAAAACAAAACTCAGAACTGTTTGTTATTTACCCGAATTGTAAAATAAAAATTTGGTCCTAAAGAGTTAAAGCAGTATGACTTTAAAATGGTTACACTAAAGATCAGTAAACCTGTATGTCTTAAAATACACTAACAGAGTTTGCAAATATATCTAAGAAATAAAACATCCACATACATTTAGCTTCTCAAAGAAGATACATGAGAACTATAGCAAGATTTTAAAATATAAAAAAAATCACCAATACCCATCATATCCCACTTGCTGTCTCCACTGGCTGCTCCCACTGGGTCCTGGGTCACTGGAGGAGGACTGGTTGCTTGGAGAACTTCTGTAATGTTGACCAGAGTCATTAAGAGTGCACTGAGATATTCGTGGGGTTTCAGATTTTAACTGGGCTGTGCTTATTTTATGAAATACATTCACTTTTACAAATCATGTAGGTGCAGTATGAACAGATAATCATATTCATTTGGGGAATTTACAGTTCTTAGTTTCATAAAACTGAAGTATTTTTAAAGTATATTATTTATTTCATCACCAATAAAACATTTCCAACTGAATGTATTCAAATAGGCACAAAATTAAAATACATATTAAAAAGGCGCAAAAAGAGAAAGACTAAGTGCGAAATTCTATTTTCCTTGCATGTAGCTTTACTTCTGAACAAGTGGAATTATTCAGAAGTCAAAGCAGCCAGATTAGGTTTCTAAAGTTACATGTGGGAAGCCAACACGACAGACCAGAAATGATTGTTAGTTGCTTTGCATGTATTCAAACTTAGTAATTTAGAAGGGGTAATACCAGTACTTGTTTATTTTGTCATTTCTTTGACATAAAAGAGCAGTAAAGGAAACATCTGCATGAATAGTATTATTTTGTACTTAATCTTTTTGAGCCTCATCTTACCCTCCTATCCTTCATGTCTATGAATATCAGGCTATGATTACAATACAAATTCCCTCAGTGATGTTACATAAATTCCCCATATTCCTTCCCCCTCCTTTTTTTTTTTTTTAAGGCCATGTGTAGGACTTAATGTATGTACTCAGGGAAGAGGTGAAAAGAGGTAATCTTGGATTTATGCATAACACTTTCCCAAGGACAGGACATTCATTAACCAACTTTTCTGTTCAGCTTGAAAATTTTAAAGACATTAGCTATTGTATTTTGTCTAACAGCCAAACACATACACAGTAAGCAGAGAGCGTAGTGCCTAGTTTTTCAGCATGTCCCTCTCTGATAAGCATTGTCAGCACAGAGCCTCTCTCAATCAAGAGAAATAGTCTACAGGCTAAAGTTGCATTCAGTTGTATGTTCTTGCTTCTTACAGTAAAGTACTTTGCAATTCTTGCACAGCTTAAATGAACCAGCGTTAAGGAATGGGTAACTTATGAAACCATTTGTTTCCAGCCTCCAAACTGATGTTCAGGACATTGTCCTCAAAACTGGGACATTGTTTCATACTACCCCAGGCTGAAGAATGTCTACATCCCAAGCCTCCAATTTGCTGGACAAGTGTCTAGCCATTAGCCTACTAAACAGATTGTGGCTACAAAAGGAGAACCACAGAAATTCAGCCAGTGAATGCCTCTCACAGTTCCTTTACAGATGAGTTGCAGCTGGAATGGATTCCAGACTCCAGGTGAAAAAATGGACTCGCCTACAAATGTGACACAAAGACTAAAGTACACCAAGACACCAAGAAGAGTGAGTCTGACTGAAGCTTTACAGGGACTCGCTATGAGTAGCTGTCACAGAATTAGGCATTTTGTAAAAACAGGAGTAGAGCTCAAGGATATCCTTGTATTTCTTGGAGATTAATTAGAGGAAACTCCTGGATCAACACAAAAACATTTGGATTGCCTTCTCAAAGCTCTTAACCCTCCTCAGGAGATGTACTAGGAGCACAGGTGTTCTACTTGCAGTTTTTAATTTCACTCCAGGGACTAGGCACCTGACTGTTACATGTCACAGTAGTTAAACTGTTGCTGCTTAAGTCTTTTACTATATCTAGCCCACATTTTTGTTGCTTCTTTCTCTTCTTATTTCTAAAACCAACCATTTTATCACTGACTTCACTGTTAGCTCATTTTCAGATCAGTTGCTATACCTTCCCTTTTTTATCAACCTGCTTCTCCCTGCCTGCATGCTTCAATTTGTCTAAATTTATTGGGTCTCTGACCCTCTAAAATCTCTTCATCATTTTCCTAGCCTGAGTATAAACTTTTATCCTTTCAAGACTACTTATTAAGTACTGATCAACCTTACCTCAGATTCTTTTTTAAGCCAATCTCTCTGCCAAGCCATCAACTATGCTTCTTCCCACGTAGAAAGACCTTGACAATTAGGTACCTTTCTTTTCATGTTTCAAGACCCACATGTCACCATTTTCCTCTCTTTTCATTATTTATACTCTGTACCACATTTTCCCCAGAACAGCACTCCTGCATTACACTTGTTCTGTTTAAGTGATACAGATATTTCTGTGTGACAAAAGATAGCCTCTATCTTAGCATTTTTTCACATGCTCCGCTGAGCATTGTGAGAAATGCAGCTTATGTTTATGAAGATTTTTGGAAATGAGTATTATGTTGGAAAGCTTATCCCAGATGTTACTGAGAATTTTAGTAACAAGACATTTGGAAAAACTTAACTCCTATAATGGTATATATATGCTTACAGAAATGCACCTCTCCTTTTTCAGGGGGTGAAGAGGTGGGTAGAGGAGGAGGAGGAGAATACAAATGATCAAATGGTCATAACTGGGAGTCCTCATTCCCCAGACCACGATATACATGTATTTTCAAGTATATACTACTATTACCTCTGTATATTTCAAACAGTGTAAAAAGTCACTAATTCTTTGCTACTGAATAAGATAGTGTAACAATAGTGGTATTTTATGAAATCATCTGTATTTTTTTGAAGCTATTTAAGATTACTGTTTTACAGTTTCATATCAATTAGATATGTTCAACATGGAGGATTTTTTTTCCTTGGAAATTAGAACTACATCACACCATTGAAAAAGGGCATAAGCAAAAATAATTGCACACAATAAAGGACAGAGAGTTCTGCTCAAGACACATGGTTTTACTAAATAATCTAAATAATTCAAAGGTCAAATGTATTTACAAATTTTAAGCTTTAAAAATAAATTTTTATCTTATGAAAAATCATCATTTAATTAGAACAGACCTAACATTTAAGGATACCATCCCATCATCTAAAGAGGTGTTACATATTCAAATCACAAGCTCTGCTTTGTTTAATTAAAAGCAAAGCAAAGCATAAGGACTGGTAATGAGTTACGGAACCCTTTGAAACTATGCCAATAGCTTGGTAACGAGATTAAAGAATTAATTTTTAAAGGAATAAGTTAATTTTATTTACACTCATTATTTGTTTAAATAGGCTGCCAAAAGATGGGGGACAGGACATTGTTTAGATCAAAAAGTAACAAGGTAGTTTCCCACTTCATTGACCTGAGTCTAAAGCAAAAGCTCAGATGTCCTCAGCAGTAGGATCCTTACTACAGTCTACTTCCATCACAAACAACTAAAGTCACTTGTTTCAAGTAGACAAACTGGGCTCAGTGAATGCTCTTCAATAAACCCTCAGAATTAAAATTACTGTAAAACCTCAACAAAATAAGGTTTAAAAAATAAGCATACTAAAGTTCTAGAAAGGAAAGATATCTAAAGTAAGGAACATTAGGAAAATGACAGGCATTAAACAGAGAGTATATTACCTTGCACCATCTGGCAGTTTTCTATCAAAGGAAGTGCTGCGAGGAATGGCTGTCTGAGCCTGCTGGAGAAGCTGCTGGCACTGCAGTCTGTCAGATGTTCCTAGGATTGGAGAGGCACGAGAGAGAGGCTGCCCAGCGGGAGTCGGCACCCGATGCCAAGTGGTATTCCTTCTGAAAGGGGTTTTATACTCACATGGGGTGCCTTCACTGTCAAGTTTGTATTCCACCATGGGTATACGACAGAGTTCTGAACAACCCCTGTGGGACAAACAAAAACACTGATCAGTCTCACTGGAGGGAACAGAAAAAGAAATCTTGAATTCTACAGTCATAAGCATATGCATATTTTTCTTTCAGGTGCCCAAAGGTGTTCATGTACCCTTGTACAATCTTTTGAACGCTTCAAAACTATCACGCCAACTGGGTAGGAAGCATTTAAAAATAAATGATTTGATGTCATATGCTCAAAGGTTTTTGAACTCTCTCCTTGCTCTTCAAGAAGGAGAAAATACCAAGTTCTTATAAATCACTCTGCAGCTTGAATTTTACATAATAAAAAATAGTAGAAACAAAGCATTCAGAAGTCAGAAAAGAATAAGTTCTTCTAGAACAGCTTTAGTTTGTTTAAATTTCATAAATACATTTGTTGCTTTGCATCCAATTAAATGTTTCTCAGTGGGATTGAGAACTTTTCTTTAGACTCACACCTTGTCCCCACCAAATGACAGAGCATATACACTGCAGTGCAAATGATTAAGTGGCACCTAAATATTTTTCTATTTGTTTTCAAAGCGTACTTTTTAAGTTCTCTTCCTAAGGGTGTCTATGCCTAGAAGAGAAATGGGGAAGAGGAAGTAAGAGACAGCTCATAAACAGTCTAACTTACAACCTCTGCTTCAAGATTACGGTATGGTTAAATACTAACAGGATTCCCAGAAAGTATAAATTCAGGTAAAAGTAGTGCCTGTGTTACCCAAACGATCAGTTTGTCTGTCGGATATTTGTGGTAGACTCAGGCTGGACTTGAATTAAGGGTTACTGCTTCAGAAATTAGCTAATAGAAGCTTCGCACCCATGTTAAGCCAGCAGTGATTATCACTGCAGATATATTCTCGCATACTGTCTCCATTATTTGTTTAATAGGTCATGCATACTAAACTAACAACTATAAAGAAAACACCCTAAATAATTCTAATGTGATGAATTAAGTTTAAGTAAGAAATAGTGAAGCTTTGCTTCTCTGTCTCAACTCTAATTCTGCTCTACCCATTGAGCAGTCTTGACTGAGATTTTTTTTTGTTGAAAACTCAACAGTCACCATTTCCAACTAAATTAAAATCATCTAAAGAAAGTGTAAGAGAGTGCATATAAAGTGTTTACAGCCTTCATCCTGAAAATGTTTTGGCACAAATGGCTTATCACAAATGTACAGTTCAAATAAAGTGCATAAAATCTCATACATCAAATTATTGTGCCCTAAAGTTTCTGAACCAAGCCCCAAAAAGAACATTTTGATTGTCAGTGTTCTGGTTTGCAAATAAAAATAAAAAAAGACAACCCAACAACAACAAAAAAAAAACCTGAAAAACAAAACAAACAACAAAAAAACCAAACCCAGACAAAACCCTAACTACGTTATTCAAAGTTGTTGAAGAAAAGATGTGTGCAATTGCAGCAGTTACATTCTAGGTACTCTGTATATCCCCAGTCTGATCAAGCCAAATGCTTTAGGCTGATGAATTCTGTGATACTAAATAGGCAAACTGTTTATCCTGTAGCATTATCTCTTAGTCCCCGTTGGCACTCAAACATATGAAAAAAGTGAACAAGAACTATAAACCACAGAGGATAAAGCATTGAGAGTGGAGATTAGTAGCCAATGCAGGGTAGAAGATACTGTGGTGAAGACAAGCTGAAGAGGGGTCAATAGGATGCTCCAAAACACAAGACTGAATTCTTGTTTTTTCAAGGTTATTCTTTGATCAGAAACATAAGTATTAAACACATCAGCAAAATGTGACCTGTATAAACTCTGCTGACAAGACATAGCTGGACATGCTGGAAAAAACAGAGAATTTCACAATAATGATTTTCTGGGTTTAGCTTCCCTATGGAGGTAACACAGCCCCAGCAGTCCCCTCCAACAGACAAGGAAATGAAAATGCCACAGTTATTCAGACCACCACTTCAAACTAACTCAGACCATGTATCTATTTTCTAAAATTATTTCACACTTCCGAAGAGCATGAAACACATGTTGGGCTCTTAGAATCACCAACACGATGCAAAGGCAGTTAAGCAAATTGCAGAGACTTGTGCAACCATTTAATACGGCTGAACCATACACAGAATACATTTCTCCAGTGTAATATTCAACTGCTTATACCCCTAGACTGTTCTCTCCATACACTTCCCTCCCTTGTTCACTGCCTGTAACAAATAAGACCAAGGTGTATGAGGCAAAAGCCTCCAGCAACGCAACCTTGATTCTTTTCCAGAGCTGGTCCATGTTATGGGAATGCAGACAATTCTTAAAGGAAAAACTAACCTACAGTTGACTATTCAATTAAAGGCTTTCATAAAGCTTTATATACAAAACAGACAGAACAAAGAATGACAGATGACATAGCAAGGTTTGTATCTGTTTAGTGCAATACATAATTTTTCATGTGGCCATATAGACACAGTCTGTCATTATTTGACTAGGAAGTTGAACAAGTATGGAGGCTGCAATTTCAATCATCCTTTTGCTGATTTCCTAGTATCGTTTCGTTCCCTTCATTCCTATAGACCTTATGTGTTAGAAACAAACCACCCCCTCCCCAACTTTTATTATTAAGATATTGTTTTCACAGTTTGTTTTGGCAATTGAGAAAGCCATAGTGTGTAATTGTCATTTTATCAGATAGATTAGATACCCGCTTCAAATACTGTAGGGTGCTGTAAAAATAGCCATGGGTTTTGAAGGCAAAGGGGAAGGTCATTAGTATTTAGTTTGACTCAGCTTGCTAACTGAGTAACTAAAGCGTGCTATAAAAATAGCAAACAACAATCTTTCCCACAAAAAATAAGAACTCAAAATTTTGTAACATGCTGTGTCTGTTTCCATTATGAAAATGTATTCCTCCGGTAAATGAAAAAATTATTCAGGACACTGTTTCTGTAAAAAAGGCTTAAAAACAACCCCATTTCAAATCACTATAAAAATCTAACAATGTTACTTTAAATTCAAAATGGACCCTCAACATGACTGTTGTAACTGGCCCCCCAAAAATTTCACAGTCAAAATTGAAATACTTTCTATGGCTTCCTTTGGCACATTTTAATTTTAATTCAAAAATTCCAAACTGATCAGTTCGGCATTTATATGAAAATTTATGCTTCATTACTTCACAAGCACTGTCTAAAGAACAAATACTGCAGTATACTGAAATGTGTAAAGTCATAATTGCAGCTACCTCCTATATCAGAAACAAAGAATCAATTACTTCATGCTTGCAATCCAATATGAATCCATACCCTCTGCCATGGATCAAACTGCAAGTTATCTTGCATAAAAAAGTCCCAAAATTACATGCAACTTACTATATAAATATTTAAACTTGACCATTAACTAACTTTTATTTATAATATTGTTACTTATTCCACTGGATGAAGAATATACATTGGCCCTGGTATTGAATGATCGCTTTTAATTCACTTTTTAATATTAATTTTGTTAAAAATTCACTTTAAAAGAATATGTAAAGACAAATCTATATTTTATGGTCTGAAAAAGATATATAAGTTTATGTTAAACAAGTATTGGATATCAAACATCTTTCCCAGTTACAGCTAATATAACAGTTTGAAAAATAGACTTATGTTATTTATCAAGCAAGAGTGACCAAGCTTTAGCCACACATTAGAAATGATGGCACTTCCTGTCCTTCACACTATAGTTTGGTATTAATTAAATCAAACCTTCAACATAAAGCACAGACTTCTACTAATATCTCTGATTCAAGAGCCATATTATCCTATTAAAAATTTGGTTAATAAAACCTACTCTGCAATTACACACAGCATGACTCTATGATACAGCAGGTCACGACTGCATATTAAATTTAAGAGTCCACTATAAAAATCTGCAGTATTCAAATGTTACTGCAAGGAGCATTATATTCGGAAACAATTATCAAGCAATCCATTAAACTTTTCAAGCTGTGTTAACCAAACCTTTCAATATTAATTAAATATTCCATATAAAGGTTCTGTAGAAGGCTCTCTGAAGGGCCTACCTTAGGCAAGAATGCTAGGTAAAAAAGGTAAATACTCATCTCCATGGAAAAGTTAGATGCTTCCATATACTATGATCAGCAGTTTGCCACCTCGAATACTACACAAAAGCCACCTTCTCTGTTATATCTTACCACTATCAGATACTGGGTATGACTTTGGTATTTGGACCTAACTATCTACAGATTTCATGCATCATGAACAATTTGTTAGAGTAATAATAAAACTACAATAACTGGTTACAATTAAACTTTAGTTCAATATATCACAGCTCTGAACCACTAAGGGTTCAGAAGGAATAGATGTAGGGATAGAAGAGTAATCACTGGTGTTCACCAGTTGAATTACATTAAGAAATTTTCTCTTACTGTCAACATTTCAATTTAAAACATTTAATATTGCTCAATGAAGAGTCTTTTTCTAGCAGTACAATAAGTAATTGTATTCTTCTAACTCAAACTTTGCGTTTGAAAGTAATCACTTCTATTACAGTGCATGCTTGTTCTTACCCTACAGCAGTTCCCACAAAGTGTCACAATGAGACTGAGAACTCATCGTGCAATCTATTAAATCCACATAATAAAACAATGATTAATAATCACATAATTGTAGGGAACTGAAAGTAAGAATTTAGTAGCTTAGTTTTGCTTAGATTCACTCAGTAGTGTAAATAAGACATACAGGTATTTTCCCTTCTTTGACATTCTTAAGTGTTTCCTGGAGGTAACCCCTCGACTCCACTGACTCCCTATATTAACTTCAGCCCAAGATGTTGGATAAAATTCAAATGGCCTAAGAGAACTTTGGTAAAAAAGTCAAGACAAAAATTCAAAGTTCTGACATCTCAGAAACCTATTAACAGTAGCCATACTGCATCAAAAGAGATGTCATTTGAAAAACAGTAAATCAGTTTTACTTTACACTAATTTCATAGCACAACAGACCTATGCAGTTGCTTACGGCAACCTCAGATAAGGCTGTTGCCCACTTTATCGCTCCTGGTGAAGGTGAGTGATAACTCTGGCAATCCCTTCATAGAGCTGAGGAGTTGAAGCTGACAATCATTCCTTTACGAAGATACACTCATTGTCCTTCTGATCTTTGTTACTATCTAGTTTCAAACAGAATCTTTGTATTGGTGAGCTGACAAACAATTTAGAGGCCTCCTAAGAGCTTCTACACCTGCACTGTTGTACAAAAAAGACTAGAGAAATACAGACAGGATGTTGGATGAAAAGAGCTAGTCAGGAAATGAGAGGAGAAAAACCCCAAACCAATGAAGGTGCTTGGCTTACTTGTATGATCAGTAAGGCAGTAACAACCCCTGCAGTCTCTGCTGATGTAAACTAGGACACAAGCAGAGCAAGTCACATTTCCAAATCCCCAAGAACAGGAAAACAGCTACATCAAAAGACAACAATTATGGGGAATAAAGGCTTGAGAAGCTATTGGCAAGAAAGAAGAATTACTGGAAAAATAGGAAAGATTTTTTTGACATGAAAGAGAAAAGCCTTCAAAATTCACCATAAAATTTTAATATTAAGAACTGTAAAACCAACGGCAGGGATGTAAAAATTGTATTATGCTCCAACTTAAGAAATGGAAATGGAAGAGTAACAGAGCGGACAACCGAAGCAAGGGGAACAGTGCCAAATGGAGATCTAAGTCTTTGAGCTCTGAAAGTTCTGAATTCAGACTGAATCCTGATTTTGAAGTTGTCTTTAAGATACTGGAGAGACAATTAGGAATAAGACCACACATAAGGAAATACGGGAAAACACAAATGTTTCTTATCAAAGAAACCCAAGTAGAATGTTTCCCAGAAAAGAGAGGTTATGTAGCATCTATCCCTGAAGCTTTTTAATCCCTGACTGGATAAAGCCCTGAATAACCTGGCTTGGCCTCGTAGCTGACTCCATTTTGAGCAGGAAGTTGAACCAGATAATCCCCAGCAGTCCTTTCCAATCTGAATTATCCTATGACACCATGAACCCAAAAATTTCTCAGTGAGGTAAAGATCAAATCACTTGCAATTTCTGAAGAGATGTTGCACAGTCCAACCCTGACATAGCTAAAATGGATCCTAAAGAAGGTTTTATATAATACTAGGTATATACCCCAAGTTACTTACAGTGAAAAGCTGCTGACCCAGAATTGAGTAGGCAATATATTAAGCTTCAAAACAGCCAAAACATGTGCTTCTCTCGATTTTTTTTTCAATCATGTTAAATAATTGTCTCCATAGAGACAACTGGAGCTTTGCCTGGCATTTTTGTTATTTTCTGCTTGACTGTGACAACTATACACATAATAAACTCTAGCAGTTTTAACTAACTCCTGCTTATCAGTTCATTCATAATTAAATGTATGAAAAACTCAAAGACTTCTTACTTGCTTGGATAAGAAATACGATAAGCATCAGAAAATTGTTTTCAACCTTGTACCTTTCTAGCTTATAGCTCTGTCAGACTATTTCTGGATGGAGATGAAATGCTACATACATTGCCTAGGTCTTCCTTTGTTTTGATGGAAATCAAAATAGAAAATACGCTTATGCAATAAAATTCCAGCTTTCCAAGGATTACAGTAACACTGCATAGTAACATATAGTATCACTATAGTAACGTTGTACTTAAAGTCTGACTCTTAATGAATTTAAGAAAGGCATTAAAATGCAAATTACACATACTAGCAAAGGCCAAGTTTACACATCCTTTTCTTTGAATCCTATATTGGGAAGAATAAAGCTCAAAAAGAACTTATAAAAAGTGTCAGAAACCAGTTTTTCATTGACCTTCTATTAGGACTTACACTTACAACAGCCTAGGTTGAAATCTCTGCTTCTAACCAGAGTTCTGACAGAGTTCATTTTTGCCAAGGATCTCCAACAGTCTAAATCATACTGTGTGTCTCCTTCCCTGAACTGAATGATAAATATAGTAACTCTGACAGTAAATGAAAGTTAAACATTTCCTACCATTTCATTTTTTGTTGGATACTGAGGATTAACTTTTCCAAGTGATATGGCTTTCAGTTAATATCATTATATTTTCTCAGTGATAGTTCTTTTGAAAAAAAAACCCCCAAAACATTTAAAATCATCATAATCTAGAGGTTTTAGATATTTTCTGAATGATAATTAAAAGCTTTGGTACATCCAAATTCTACTTTTACAACCAAAAGTTCAGGTTCAGGTTTTTGTGCTTTAACTCGCCTCGAGTGTTGTTAGTCTGGCAGCATCCTACCAGCAGTTCTAGACCTGACTTCTTTCTAGCTCAGACAGCTTGATTAAAAAAAAATAAATAAAATTAATAATCTGAAGGGCCTTATGAACCATCCCCTAAGCTTATAGCAAACACCCTTGGGAGAAGATTTGAACTCCTCCACAAAGTAAACCCTTCTATTTCCTGCAAATATTTTTCATATCATTCTCTACTCTGCTGGTAATCTGTTACTTTAAAAAAGCCCTAGAAACACACTTGTCTAATAAGATCACAATTATTTAAGAGGAACAAGCATCAGGACTGGAAAATACAGAAAGTCATTATCCCAGTTTTATTTGTAAGAAAGAGTTTGCAAAGTTTAAGAGAATAAAACAACCTCAAAAGACATGGAGGAGTACTTAATAACAGCCCACAGGCAGTTTCAGTCATAGTTACTAAAATACTTCCATTTTCAAAATTACCTACAACAGCAGTAAAAACTCTGTTACTTGTTCAGACCAACAGGTGGAAACTACCGCTGCTACATATCTTGAGCTTCTTGTTTCTCACCCATCACTGGAAATTTTGCCTAAAGTTTTGTTTGTTTGATAAACTTTCTGTTTCTTAAGCAGTTTCTTTTTATCTATAATGGTAGTTGAACTACAACAGAAACATAAGTTTCAATGTAGTAAGATTGTAGCAGAATCTACTGTTTAAAATGTATTTAGAAGTACTTGAATTCCTCGACTGGATTTGACTGAATAAGGATACAGTGCCCCTGAGCATTACTATGACACCACAAGTAGCTAAATTAGAATGTATGCTATCATTCTCCTGTTAAAATCTGTATAATTCTAGCTGCTGCACTGTGGTACTAGGTCATACAACAACAGGACAAATCAGCAGTTCTGAAGGGAAAGACATAGCATAGAAACAAATAAGACACAAGGATACTTACTCAGATCTGAATACAGTGACCAGCATGTGTTTTCTAATACTGCTGTGTAATTCGAAGAATTTACGTTTTAAATAGTAATTTCTTCTTTCTATCTAAATATCAGTCTGGTGCCATGCAAATAATTATGACTTCTCAATTTGTGCATGATTATTTAATTGCTGGAGCAAACTGAAAACAGCAGGAGCTTTGTCTCCGGTTCATTAATTTTACAGGATAGTAAATGAAAGGCCTTATTCCATGATTGCTTTTGCATATACTGCTATCAAGACTATAGGTAGAAGGACTTACATTAAGTAATGGAATGCATTTATTGAGCAAAATTTTCCCCAGTAATTTCTTAATCACTCTAACACTCCTTTGTAAGCACCTTCAACATTCAAATAATTTATTTTCATGCTGAAATAAATTAATACAAGACTGTTCACAGAAAAAATAAATCATTGTTAATAGTTCATTGCTAATATTCTCAGTGTATGCATGCTTGTAACTTTGTTGGTTTGCTTTTAAAATATAAAAGGCTGATAGACTGAGGATGATTTGTGGCTGAGCTGACAGAAAAAAAAAATCAAGTTAAGAACTTGATTAAAGATCTTCACTTCAGCTGATATTTTTCCAAGGGACTGGGACTACTTTGGAAACACCCTTGCACACTTGAAACTAATTTTCATTTGAAGGGTATAATTCCCAAGACACTCCATGGCACTCATGTCCAATCCATGCAAACTCACTTCTGAATTTGATCCCAGCAAGTAACCAGTGCTAATAAGCAACCTGAAGAGAAAGTTCTTGTTGCCTTGTATTCCTAAAATCCAGAGACAGAGCTAAGCAGAACTCTTTCAAGCAGTGGAGATCCGCTGATTATCTCAGTAAATGAAAGATGGGCATTAATAAAGTGATATATGGTGACTTTTCAAGAAGTGGTGAATGCTTCATCCCTGGCAGTGTTCAAGGCCAGGTTGGAGAGGGCCTGGGGCAACATGGTCTAGTGTGAGGTGTCCCTGCCCACGGCAGGGGAGTTGGAACTAGGTTATCTTAAGGTCCTTTCCAACCCAAACCATTCTATGATTCTATGAATGTTTTGGGGTTGTTTTTGGGTTTTTTGTGTTTGGGGTTTTTTTGGTTTTTTTTTTGTTTGGTTTTTTTTTTGTTTTGTTGGGGGTTTTTTTTGTGGGTTTTTTTTTTTTTTATTGCTAAAATTATGTTTATATTCTTGTAAAGGTATGTCAATTTTTGATGCAAATGATTCTTGTAGAAACGAAGATGAATATATTTTTGTATCTATTCACTGTGGAAAAAAACTTAGTGGCTGAACTTGAAATCCCAGCTTATGGCACTTAAAGTAAAAATTTTTATAAACTATCAATATCTCCCATGAGAAATAAGGCTGAAATACAGGGGAGAAAATCCCACCCCAACTGCCAGAAGATCATATACTCTATAGGATGAGTACTACGTTCAAGGTGCTTATTTCAATCTCCAAACCTACTGTTCTACAAATGTCAGATAGACTGAAGTATCATTTCTTAGGAGAAAATCTCTAAAACCAGCTGTGAATGAAAGCAATAATTACTGGAGCATACATGCAAAGCTTTCTCCTGCTTTTGAACCATCTTTCTTCTAGACACGTTCAGTGTGTAGATCAAGGATTGATGGATGCCCAACTTTGAAGAGAATATCTGTATGTTTTGAGTGTTATTTGATAATTATTAGAGCTACTTGACAGTAAAGAAGTTCTCTCATGATGAGCTAGCACACCCATTTTAACTGCTTCTCACAGATATGTGTTGGACATCACCCAGAGAATTCAGCCTATCCTATGTAGCTGTGTGTGGATTCCCCAAAGATAGTGGCATTTCCTGTCAAATGAAGATGAAATGGATTTTGGTTCTCCAGATACTCCTGTTTTACATCCAAAACTACTGCCTATATTTTCCTGGGTAAACCTGACACCAGAGTACAAGAAAGACATGAATATACTGGAGTATACTGAGCTACAAAGATGATAAGGGATCAGAGCATCTCAAACACCAGGACAGGCTGAGAGTGCTGGAATTGTTCAGCCTGGGAAAGAGAAGGCTCAGGAGGGATCTTATCAATGTGTATAAATACCCAATGGGTGATGGGCAGAAAAAGATGACAGGGTAAGACTTTCCAGAGTTGTATCCAGTGAAGGCCCAGGAGGTAATGTGTGCACACTGAAGTACATGAAATTCCACTTAAGTATAAGCACAAACATTTGTTACTGTAAGGATGATTGAAGACTAGAACCAAAGTTGTGAAGTCTCCATCCTTAGAGATATTCAAAACTCAGTAAAGATGTCCTTGAGAAACACGCTCTAGCTGACCTTCCTTTGAGAAATGGGGTTGGACTCAACAATCTTCAGAGGTCCCTTCCAATCTCAACTATTCTCTGTTTCTATGATTCTGCAAGATAAGACATTGCAGATGGCTAAGACAAACAACTGAGTAGGAGACAGGGAGATGGATTTGCACAAGTTTTAGCTAGTAAGTAGCTGTGATAGATTTATCTCCTTTCTCCAAACCTCTGGTAATTTATGTCTTTCTGCCTTCTCCTCATTCCCTCATTCATTAATACATTTTACAAATAATGTCATAGGTTGTGTTTGTCAACTGAAACTCATAGACTTGTCACATGCTATCTATACTGCTTTCTGTCTGCTTTGTTTAGATTACAAACATTAAGAAAAGGCAATCTCAAAACTCTCTGGATTATCAGATCACTTTTAGGTTGGGCAATCAAAATCACTAATATATTTTGGGACTATAAAGAGGGAAATGAGAAGCTTTCTGTTTCAGTGTGAAGTTGATATTTCTGAGAAAGAGGCATTAATAAAGATTTCTTTTTTATGCTAGAGATGAGACTGAAAACTTACACATAAATGCTTTGGTGTTTTTCCAATTTTAGGATAGAAATATAGACTAAAAAAATCCCCAAAACATTTTCCTTAGTAATTAGTCACATAGATTTAAAAATAAAAAAAAAACAAAACACCCAAACCACAAAAGCAGCTTTTGCAGATTTTTCCCAGTTTGGTGGCACTCAGTTAGAACTCTTCCTACACATAGACTGAGTGCCATGTATCATGCTGATCCAGGATTTCAACATTTTATTTCTAAAAATGTATCAAAGAAGATATAAACAATTCATACAGTATGTATTTTTCCATCAGGATCTATAAAATACACATTTTTACCTTCAGTACAATAGGATCAGCTCATTAGGCTCATATTCTGTAAACAGCTTGGAAATGTATACCAAACAAGTCAGTGAAAATTCATATCCAGAAGCAGATGGTGAGAATAGCAAAGCTAAGCAAGAGAGGCTTAATTGCAAATTCTATCCAACTAAGCAAAACGGTGGTATTCTACATTCACAGGCATTTTCTTCAGAAAAGAACCCAACACATCAACATGCAGGTTGAGGCAGGGGAGAGCACTTCTGTGTCATTCATCAGGCCAATGACTACTTGGAGAATTGCCACCAATTAAACATTATTCGTATACGGCTGGCATCAACTTCATAGTGCTGCATGCTACGTAAAATTTTATGGCTTGTTGTCTTGCCAAAAGCAACACATCAAATGTTTTTTCTGTTAAATTAAAAATCAACAAGAGATCTAAACTTGGCCTTCTACAAGAAGACAAGTAATTCAATCACTCTGGTACAGTTCTCATTTAGAATAAGCCAAATTAACAATGCCTAGAGAAGGTGTATGAGAAATAAAGCCACATTATTAGAAAGTTTTAATTTTTCCCTACTTCTTCTTTACCTCATAATATTCAAAAATGAGAGAAGAGCAAAAAATCTTTGTCACCAAAAAAGGCACATTAATGAAAGGAAATTGCATTTCAACCCTGAAAACAAAGGAACATTCACTATAATAATCTTTATTACAGTCTCTTCCTGAGCGTGTGAGCATTTATTTCATGTTGCAACAAGATTTTTTTGCTTTAACTGATGATTTCATTGATGTAATTCATTATTTAATATTAAATTAGATACCTGCAGAAAGTGAGGAAGACTCTAAAACTTGGTACCATGTATGTCCAGAACTCAGTATTTCACCACTTTTGTTAAAATTTTAATGTAAGAAAAAATAAAACATCTTTTTCAATAGTCAAGAGTCAGGGAAATGCCAAAGACAGACAAGGCACAGTTTTCAGAGAAGGATTTCCAATTTTCAAATCTAGTATTAAAATACAAAATTCTCCTATGGAAGAAGTCACATCAGCTTTCATAACAGCTCAGTCATGATGCAATAAAAATTACGTCTTACTCTTTCAAAGCCATATAAAAATAAATTTCCCATTAAACTTCTTACAGGATCCATTTTATTTTCTATTGCAAGCCAATAGTGGTTTGGGGAAAAAGACTGCTTTAAGAGCCTCAATAATATTATCACTAAACATAAGAGACAATATCCACTTCCTGAGAGCCTCCAATAAAAGAGCCATCATTTAAACAGTACCAGAGAAAAAAAAGACAGACAGATATAAATGTCACATTGAGAACTGTTGCTCATTACCTTCTAGGTGCTCCATCCTCGTGTGGTTGAATAATCACCACTTTTACTGTCACCGATGTACGTAAAAGGTCAATCATTTGTTCATGAGTCAAAGTTGCCACAGCCACTTTACAGATCTCAACCAGGCGGCTCCCTTGTCGTAGGCCTGCCTTCCATGCAAAACCAAAGGGCTCCACATCTGCCACTATCCCTTCAAAGTTCACATGGAATCCAAGTTGGCCCAACCCGTTCCTCCGAAGGGTCATTTCCGTAGTTTCACATCCTCTGGTCACTATCTAAAGAAGTATCAGATTGTTACGCTACTGTTAGAACACTCACCTCTTTGGACACACAAACAGATCTGTTTTCAAACATTGTAAAGGTGTGTATTGCAAAGACATAGATATCTTTAATACACTAATACTAATTATTTAAACACTTGTGGTTGAATTAAGGTTTCTATGTAAAACAAAATGAAAAAAAACATTTCACAAAGCTAAAATTCTTACATCCCCAGAGCAAGCAGCTGGCCCTTGTCAAGTTTCTTCCCCCTTGCCCAACATTCACACAATACCATTTCCATCTTACTGAAAAGTTAACAGCTGCTTTAGTTTCAAAACATAAAACAAGCAAAATGCTGTCCTGTTAGTTACTTCATTCTAGTTGGTGACTGACTGTAGGAGTGCAGGCATTTTTAGTTCAGTATTAAGACGGTATTAAACTTGAGATATAACATGAGCCGAATTGAGTGAAATGCTTTAGTTCTCACAGCTTTTCTTCCTCAAGAAAACAGCACTGAAAATAATTTTGATTTATTTTGCCTTGTAGTCAGATTCCTAACTACCACCATCTCCAGATGTGGACATCACTAAAACGGGGTAAGAGTTTGCATGTCACTGGGAAATTTAGAAACAAAGAAATTACTTTGTATTCAATGAAAAGTAGATCTGCCATTATATGGAATAGCCAACAACCTTCAAATTCAGGCTTTGTTAAGCAGACTTATTTATACGTACTATATAATAAGTCCTCAACAGTTTTGCCTAGTGAAAAATAATCATACAATAGCATGTATGCTGGGATACTGCACCAGACTAAGATTAAATTCTAGTCCAAGCTTCAAAGGTAAGCTTGAGAGTTACCTTTCTGTCAGTGTCACCAAACCAGTATGTATTTTAGATGCATCAGTACAATTGAGAACAAAATCTTAACCACCGTGAAACATCATAAAAAAAATCGTTGTTCATAACGCGTATCATTCACAGATGTCACAGTGTGCTATAAAAATAAAGGGCAAATACCGGCCCTTTAAAGGCGCATACAGACCGAGGGATCTTCCCAAGCTCACACTGCATTAAGAGCAGTTGCACAAAGCACCTTGTTCCACAAAGGTGTTCACGCTGTTCACGGTTGCTTTCAGCATGCATTACAAAGATACACACATTACTCAACTTAGGCATCTGATTTAAGGTGCCTGTTAGGAGGCTAGTGTCCTGTATAGTTGTGTAGGATAGGTCTTTGTAAAAGTTGTTTTATAGCTGGAGGTTATTTTGGAAGAGCAATTCTCCCCTTTCATTGTCTATTTGAGCCACAGTCTGGGCAGCCTAGCTCCCCAGTTCATTGTGTGCTTTCCTAATTCAGGACTGCATGGTGAGGGAGTGGGACTGTGCAGCTAGTGAGATGTTGGTGCTGTGACTGGGTAAAGCTGCCACGAACCACTCCTTTCATTACCCGAGTCAGAGGCAGTTGACAAGTTGCAGTTTCATGGGAGGTTTGAACTGATCTAAGACCCTGCCACCGCTATGCTGTTCCTTGTATCTCATTAGCACTTGGGCAGCTGTGCAGGCAGATCAGAGATAAAATGCAGCTGAAAAACAGAGTGTTTTTTAAAACAGTGCTCCAAAACAGTAGCAGGAAGGGAATGGATGGTACTGCCTTCTTCACTGGCAACTGATCTGAAAGTACGTCTCCATCACTTAAGACATAGCAATATTAAGCTGTAAGATACTTTCATAGCTTCCTTTTACACTTTCTGTTTAGTCACATCTTTTGTCTAAGTCTGCTACAGAGTCAGAGATGAGAGGCCTAACTTCTACTTCCTTCCCAATCCAATGACTGACTGGAGAAACTTTGGAGGATTTGTGTAACTTATACCTGCAACTTGGTCAGTGACTGAAAGTCACATTTTTTGGTACCTTAGTAAATTTTAAAGCACTTTATAAAATATTTCTATACATATATCTGTCACTCAACAGAAAAAATCAGAATTTGCACACACAAGAACAAGATGCCACAAACCCATGAGCAACTAAGTTTGCTGATCTGAGGGAGCTGGCCTATGCCCATGCTTTTAACTTGTAATAAACTCAAGGTAATCTAATACAGTTTAGCCCTCATTCATTAGGGGCTAATCTTCTATGAGCTGTGAAACACTGGAAAAGAACTTGCAAGAATCTGATTATTCTGAGAATCACTGCCTGGCAAATTTAGGCTGCTTAAACTGTAGTGCTTTGACTTCATAAGTCAAATAACCTTTCAGTTATTTCTGAAGATGTAGGCTTCAAAGTTAAAATGTGAATGTTATTCTTGAGGTGTCCAAAACGTACTCTGGAAATTTTATTTACAAAATCATGTTCTGGGTCTTCCTATTTAAAAAAAAAAAAAAAAGCGCAGCTATTTCCTTTGTTGTTATTCAGATCTGAGGTTTTGGTATCTTTTAGAGGCTTTTAATTTTAAACAGAACTTTCTGGTGTGTTTATAACTGTACATACAGTATTGGAGTGATATGGCATGCTGGCAGCACTAAGCTTTAACTCTGTTATTTTTTGCAGCCCTGAGGTTCATCCTCAGTCATGACTAATTTTCAACAAAACTTTCATAATTTATGAACTAGATACATGAAAAATTAAATTTTTCCCTACACTTCTGTTGCAAGTTTCTAAAATATATACAATATTTAGTCATGCAGGAAAAAGAATATGCTATGACAAGAAGAAGCCCAAATGAAGGATGGAATTTTATCCTTATGAAACTACGCAATATTCTTGGGCAGTGGGGGGACGGGACAGACACCTTTTTATCATTATATCACAGTTATAGAATACAGCAGAATGAAAGCATGAACCAAAGTATATGGATTTCCCCAACTCAGAGCACTCAACATCTCTTCAAGTTAGTTTCAAAGGTTAAAAGAAAAGAAGATAAACTTCCCTGACAAAGATTCATGTATTCCCAATGGAAAAGATTCCAGGAGATAAGTCTTCCACAAGTTTATCCCCTAAAAAGTGACACTACATGTTACATAGTAATGTCACGTAAAACATAGTGCTGCTCTACTTCTAAATAGGTCATCCTGCTTATTTGGTTGCTGTTTCACTGAACAGCAGTGGCTATGCACAAACTAAGAGCCAGCTTCTCTGAATGCACGTAAAACAGATGAAATAAAAAGACAGAAATCCCCTAAGTCCTATGAAGAAGGTGAATTTTTTTTTTAGTATACAGGCTTCTAAGGAAATTTTGTCTACTCAGATTCTTGTCTAGTGATCCATTCAGGGATTTTGTTCAATCTTATATCACTCTGCCATTCTCTGATATCCTAAAGCTCAGAACCACTGCTTTTTGTCTTCAAACACAGCCCACCAAGTTAATCTACAGTTTGCTTTTGCTGCCCTTTCTACTTTATATCAGTAGATATTCTCTCCCACAAATAGAGATCTGATTCTAGATTGACAAATACCAGCTCTTTTTTCAGTCCTGAACTGATTTATTTTTTTTTTATCCAAACCAAAAGCACAGTCTCTGCTTTTCACATCTTTGCTTTATCTGAATGTTCAGATAGGCTTCCTATTCATCTGTGTGATTTTAACCCAGACAATATAGTTATTTCTTTGACAATCTCATTTAGTTACTCACTGGTTTTAAGAAATGCTTTTACTAGTGACTGAAAAGGGTTAATCATCCAGTCACTGAAGTCTGATATTACATCACAGTTTGAGCTTTCATCTTTAGCATCTGCTGGCACATGTGGTTGTTGACCTTAGCTGTCTTTTGAGTCACTTAAAAGGTTTATAAAGTATGCAGATGAAGCATGGAATCAGAGTTTTAAATGCTTTTTAGTGCTTGTAATGGTCGCCTCTGAGCTTCTATATCAAAATGTAGAGCATGGTATTGAACAACGCTAAATGTGACTGCAGAACTAGGGAGGCCCTAAAACATCAGCTGCAATCTAACTGTTCCAGTGTGAAAATGGTAAGCATAATGATTTCTTTCAGTACCAGGCATTCTCATATAAACAATACTCAGGTCATCTAGATCATTTATATTAAGATTAAAGGGCAAAGTGTAACCACATGAAGTAAATGCATCAACAATTCTACCCTGCCATTCCTGTCAGTTTGTTTGTACTGACTGAAATAGCTACAGTACACTTGTACTAACAGTGTCATCAAGTGTCTGAAAAACTTTAGCTAGTCAGCTGTAAAAACTGGCATTAATTGGCCTAGTTTTCTTCACTTCCCACAGTTGCTCAGTGTAGAGGAACAAATCAGCAGAATCACTTATACAATTTTTCTGCTAATGGGTTATTATAAAAATTTAGAGTGAGTGTATTTTTACATTAAGATTTTGTGTATTTCTAAATTAAGGTATATTTCTACCTACAAAGGTGTGATTTGAGAGATGCTACAGCAAGAGACGACAAAAGCTTATCTTTTCAATCCTGACACTGAAACCATCTGTGGCCTTAGACAAGTCTATCAGATTATTGGTTTCGGATTCCTCATCCCTGAAAATGGGTTGATAAAACTTATCTCATATGCTGCTGTAAGGTTTATTGTTTGTAATGCTCTCTGAAGACTGAAATCACTCTCAGAGTATAAACATAGAACATTTTTAATTATATCTCGAAGGAGGTGTAAACAAGTAACTCTTCATAAAAAATTAAAATTTGGAATTCCAGTTTAGAAACTGTACTTACTTCAAGTCTTTGAACAATTTCTCTGATGTCTTCAGTACAATTATCTGCCGCAGACAGAAGAATACATTCTCCTCTTTCATAAAATATTTTGATGCTCATTAATCCAGAAGTCCATCCAATAACATCTCTGCAGGAGCAGTTAAACACAACATTTTTTGATTCCTTTTCAATCAACATGATAAACTCATTGGAGATTCCAAGGAGACATTCAATGTCAGCAGACTGGCCAAAATCTCGTGCAATCACATTCCACATAATTGCTCCAACACTGAATAGATGTGCATCTTTCCTTGGTTTCACTTTTTCCTTTTTTTTTGCCCCTAAAGTAATAAAGCTAAACTTTGCTGAAGTATCCACTGTAGCTGTGGTAACAAAATTTTCTGCCAGATCTTTCAAGTATTCTTGACGTGTCCTTGTGGCCATGGCTCGGAATTTTTCTGACTTATGTGCTGCATTTTCAGCATTAATAACTTTGGCTAGAAGGAAGTCCCTAAAGACGGCTGATTTGGGAAAAGTTACTCCTTTGGGAATGGGTGGACCAAACGGAGGTACATCTTTTGATCGTGAAACACCAACACTGGAAATAGAAAGAAAAAAATTAAATGGTTAATTCCTAAGAAACGGTCAGATGACAAGCATAACTGTGATCTGGGCAGTCCATTTACACAGTTGAGTTAGCTTTGACATGTCAACTTTCAGATATTTTAAACACATCAAAACAAAACTGATTGGGTTGTCTGTTTTAAAATAGCTTTTTTCTTTTAAAGATATAAAAGACATTATAGATGTTTCTTCCTAACACAAAAACTATCAAGAATGACTTCTTAGGGTGTCACTGTCTGCTTTCCTTAATGGAATAAATATAAAAATGCTTTGTGAAATATAACTGAAAGAAGGTTCAAGATTTTTAATACAAACTGAAAGTTTGTAATTTTCAGTTGTTACTCAGTTGCATGATCTTAAAACTAGAGAAATATATAAATAAAAACAGAATTTATTTTAATCCTCAGATTTGCTATAATGTAGTATGAAGAAAAAGTATTGGTCAAATATGTCTAGAATGGGAGCACTCTGCACCTAAGTAAGTCACCTACTCTATGTTAATTAAGTTCCAAAATACCTGTAATTCTTGGTATAGACTGTTCACAGCAAGATGTAAACCAGGAATATTTTCTCACTGAAAACTGATCTCTACAGTATTTCAACTGAAAAGGATTTCAAAATACTGCGCAAACTACATACAGCTACTACTAGTTTGACTGAAATGCAGTTACATTTGGGATGACAGACAGACATAATTTAGTAATAAGACTGTAACTTATGAAATGTCATATATTATTAAACACAAAAGAGCAACCGAAACAAAATCAAATTCTAAAAGATAGCTTAAGTTCTAGAAGACAGCTAAAAGATGGTAATGTGACCTGACCTCATGATGTACTTTAATTTCACTCTAAACAATGAACAAATAACATTTATACATGCTAAACCTGCATTATTATGCTTCAAGTCCGTATCATTATTTGCACAATTCCCAATCAGTTCAGAACTATGCTTCTACCTGGTTACCTTGCAAGAATTCATGAAGCAGTAACTCAAACGTGAGAGTTAAGAGCATTTGAAATTTGAGATGTACTTATACTGTCCAGAACCATAACTCATCCCAGTGTCATACTCAGGGATTTATACAAGTTAATAGCCTTCTGAAATACTTTATTTTAAATTGCTTTCTTTGAAAAAGGAAATGTGCAATAAAAATTCAAAATTAATTTATATTGCTATGTCTGCAAATATTATTTTCACTAAGTTGTTATATCCCTATTTTGTGCCCATAAATCAGCAGAGTTCTGCACATACCCTTTTCGGTCTACAAACTGCCCCATAACTCCAGATATGTGCAAGGGAGACATTGGGGTTTCAAAATCAAAGATAATGTAGCAGAAATTTTAAGATGGTATACATAATATCTCTAGGAAATACAAAACTGTTTGATGAGGCAGTTTCATTATAGTCTTAAAAACAAACTTAAATAGTTATAAGGCTCTACTCACCTATAGCACACATTTTCAGTGCAAGGGTTATGCACTTTGACTATGACAAATACATGTTGAAAGTGGGAACGAATATTTTTTGGAGTAAAAGGAAGTGCTCCTGGCTCTTGGAAGACAATGGTAACTATGTCATTTCCTATATGCCTTTTCCTTAGCAGCTAGACAAGAAACATGCATTGAAAAATTAGTTATAAAAAAAAAAATAAATCACAATTTCTTAATTTTAGAAAACAAAACCAAACACAAACACACACGCACACAAAAAAAAAAACCATACCACCAAAATAAATGAAGCTTAATTTTTCAGCTTAATTAATCATATTCTGGATAGCTACAGATAACACTGAACTGCACTGCAAAAAGACAGGGAAAGGAAATTGGGCTAAATTCACAAAAATATTAGAGTTCTCTTGCATCCCTACATTAGTTCTGCATAGTTTCTGCTCATTTCTCTTTTATCCTATTAGAAAAATATATTTCCCTTACTTTAATGCATCATTTTAGTAATAAAAAAGGTCACATCACTTGACATTTCTCACTATTCAGAGAACTGTCCATCAGTTCCCTCTTTACAGTGTAAGATTTACGTCTATATGAAAAACATAATTCTGCTTTTCTTTCTCAATAAACCTTCCTTTTCTGTGTTGCATTTTTATTAAAAATTGTCCTTAACATTACTATCTTTAAAAAAAACCAAAAAACCAACCCAGATTATAATGAATACTCATCACAAATTTTAACAACTGCATACTTGAGGAACAGAGCTGAGACTCATGGAGAAACAACAGCTATTAGAAATTCACTAATTAAAACCTGGTAATTGGTAGCTTTTATCATGAAAATATACATAAATAATTATTTAAAGTACTAAATCGTTGTTACAGGCTAAAAACCAATAAACACTATAAAACATGTCCAGCAATAAGGGACCACTTCTCCCTCTCCACCCTCAAAAACCCCCAGCAAATCAACACAGTAAAATGATGTTCACTTTCCTCACGGAAGTATATATCTCAAATTTTTTACACTTTTTTTGTTAAATACCTTTGCTTACAAAACATCTATGTATATTAACAGATGCAAAAATGTATTCTAGCATGTGCTACATTTTAAATATCCACCCAAAGACAAAGAACTTGCATTGTCAATCAATAGCATACAGACACTTAAAGCTTTACCTTAGCTCATGTGTAACTAAAAGGGATACAAGAATAAATTTATTTGAAAACTTTCGTAAGAGAACAAATAAAAATTTCTCTATCAAGCTGATTTTACACAATCTTTCTAATAAAGGAGTGTTTGTTCATATTTTCTCAGTTCTATGAAAACTTAGTATTTCAGATACCAACAAAAAAAGCAAAGTTGCACTTGCTAAAGCCTAAGAATCATGAGTATGTTTCATTATATCTCCTAAAATAACACAAAGGATGGTATTCAAAATGTAGTAAGAAGGGCCAAAGCCACAATTTTAAAGTACTCAATATATCTGTATTATTCTAAACACAATCAATGCAGATTAAGAAATAAGACTTCTAATGAAACTTTAAAACATATACAAGAACAGAGAATAATACTTGGTATAGGTCATGTGGCTCAGTCAAGTTTCCATGTCTTTAAGACTATAACCAAAATAACTGGCTATTTTAGCAATCTAAGAGACACAGCCTGTTGCATACAAATTACAGTAGAACACTATGTGGAACTGACCACAGAACTAAGTGTGACAGGTATACTTTAATTTGCTGAGCTAGTCAACCATACAATTAGATCGTAAGTTCATGTTTAGAGGTTGTTATTATCTCATAGGTTGGAATTTACACCACAATTAACTTTTTAAGAAACCTTGCAATTACAAGGTACAAGGTGATTCATTTCTGTCTTTGTTATATAACTAACTGCCCAATTACTCTTTCTTGTCATAGTGGTTCATGCCTATGCATTTCCACAGGGCATAACTGTAAAAATTACAAAGCAATATACCATTTAAAGTTATATTTATTTCTCAAGACAATCACTGTTTTCAAGATTATTTTCTGCTTTCGTATTCCTCCTAGGAGGCTCTGCTTTCCACCACAGGTTGCTTAAGCAAGAATAGCAGTCATTTAATAAGTGGTAAGTTTTAGAAATGTTTGAAATTTTATTAGTAAAAATAGGCTTTTCAAAATCATGGCAGTTTCCATAACCTATTCATAAATTATTTTTCAGGAGCTTAAACCTCTAAGAGGCGCAAAAAATAGGAAATTGGAAGTCAGGTCATCATTTTTAAGAACCTTACCAAGCTTGTAGAGATCTTAGTGACTTCTTCAACATTTTAAAATAAAATCAGTGTTATAAATAACTGTCATGCATAAGTGGTCAGTGAATTTCAACACAACGTAAAGGCAAAGCACAGTTGTGGCTGTGTGCAGAGTATCATAATGCAAACAGCTTTGAAAGGGAAGAGTCTGGAACATGGAAAAAAGTGCTCTGGATAGGATAAAGGAATAGGAAAAGAATAACGTATTGAATGGAGAAGGAGGAGGGAACATTTAATTCCCTTGGAAATGTGAGGTAAGGATAGCATACTGAAAATGAAAAAGGAGTTGAAGGAAACTGGAATTAAGGAAAAAAGATTTATAAGAGACCCTTTTCTAGTTTCTACTCTATATTCTCCTCCCAGCTTTTACCTCCTAGGGTTGGTTTTTTCCGGTTCTCAGTTTCCCCTTCCTCTCCCATTTTGAGGTCTGCTCAGGTTTGGAGTTTTGGGGTGGTTGTTGTATTTTTTTATTTCTTTTTTTTAAATCTGCCTTTCTAACATTCTAACATATTCTAAGGAGTCTCATGCCAGTGCAGAGCACAACAGGAACTCTCAACAGGGTACACAGATTACAGAGGATTACTTACAGTAAGGAGACGTCAAACACACTTTGACATCATTCTAGTATCAGTCTAAATTAGCATTTGAAATTGAACCCAATCAAGTACAATAGGCAGCCAAAAGGAAATTAGTGAAGATTTATGTAAGAATACAAGACACACAAAGGGGAGTCTGGTAAGGAAAATATGTTAGAAAAGCAGAATCCGTTAGATTAAAATTATTTATGCCAAATAATAGTCACTACATTAATTTTGAGATTTTAGCTACTCAATTCTTAATTTCCAGATATGCGTCTCTGAGGAAAAGTACTATCTTAAAACAGTGTATTTACAGGTTACACACAGCCATAAAAATCTACTCACTTCCATGGAATTTCAATTGCCTATTCAAACTGTGAAACAACAAGGAATTCTTGTTGAAGTGGCAGTGAAATTAATAAGTGAAACAGCAGAATATTCTTCATTCAATTAAACAATGAAATATTAAGAGTCATAAGAAAACATTCAAATTTTTTTTAGTATATTTCTAAAATAAGTGGTTTGAAAAGTTTTATTTTTACTTTAGTGGCTAAGTTCTTAGCCACTACCAAAAATGGAAACAAATGGCAAAAGATATTTCATCAGATCTGGTTAAACTGAGATTGGTATAACCGTGTCTTGCTATCCCAGCCATTTTAACAGTAGCTTAAATTCAACAAGTTTAATTATTGCATATCTGATTTATTTTTAATTTTTCTTAAAACAGGTGAAAACTGATTATTTGAACTGATTTGGACTGACCAGGTCTGACCATATGTACACAAGCAGAGTGCAAATACGTGAATGGGAAACTTGCAAGGGAATGATTCGGAAAGGGACACCGCAAAGGTAAAGTTTAAAGGGGAAAGCCTTGAACTATGATTTGAAGAAAAGGCCAGTAAAGGAAAAGGAACTGGCCACACCAGGGCTGGTAGTCTCTTCTGTCCTAGGGAAGGAGCAGCTGACTTTAAAATTCCCAGCCTATGTTGCAGCCAAAGTGAAAATTACCTTGCTCTTTGGATCTCCTGCTGCCTCTAAAACTAGAGGGATGTCCTGATCAGGGACCAAGCAGGGCGTAGTTATGTCCTGGAAGAAGCAACAGACAATTCTGGTGTGGCCTATTTTTGGCTCACAGGTATTTGGAATATAAGCAATGCGCAGTGCTTGCTCACTGAAGGCTGTAGTCGCAGATGATGAAGAGTGACTTTATACCTTGGCCCAGTCAACACCAAACATGGGATATGGGCATAGGACGTAATAATCTCATCATGAAGTACATACACAATATGCTAGCAAAAAGTAGCTATTGAATGTGGGTCTTCATTGCTAACTTAACCTAAAAGGAAAATTACCATGGTCCCTAACTTCCCCTTACTTGCATATGTTAGTGAGCCAAACCCTGAAAAAACAAACAAAATTCATATTCCACAGCACCTGTAAGCCTCTCTCTTGAGCACAACTGATGCAACTGCATTTGTGGTCTTCAGCATCTAAAATGTCTCAAGGAAAGGGACCTAATCAAATTTTTGTCCTAGCTTTTGAGAAATGACACTGTTGATACATTTCACTCTTCAGTAGGTATTCTGGAACTAAACTGTAAAGGAAAAAATTAAACCATGATTATTGATCCCTTTTGCACATTAGGGCTGGCTAAATTCTGATCATTTGGGTGTGCTTGTCACATTTCCTTAAGACAGTGTCCACGCTGTGCAAATACTCCTAGATCCCAGCACCTTAAAAATAATGATGTGGTGAGTCTTCAGTAGGCATACTACTTGAACTTGGAAAACTGCCACATTATTTTGATCCAAGGAAGTCATGAATAACAACATGGTGATTCTACCAAATACTGAAGCTGTTAAAGTGACAACGAAGACAGCTTACTAAAACACTGTGAAAAGGACTGCGTTGTTGCTGGGGAAAACCATGGAGTTAAAATTGGGGGATTTTGCTGTACACAAAAATTGGCACCTGACTATAAAGAAAGACACTTAAGGAAATGATGATGCTGAAAGAAAGGCACAGGAAGAAGTGAAAGGACAGTAGTAGGGGGTGGTTGAGCAACCCAGCAGTGAAGCTGACAAACAGCAAACAATTATGAAAATTAGTGGATCACAGCAAGAAGATATTCTCTTCTCACAAACAACAGAAAGCCATGAAAGACAACAGCAAAAGTAATAAACTCCCAGTAAGGCCATATTTACTGTCAGTGCCTGTGATTAGCTATGAAAATATTAATTTTTTCATTTTAAGACAAGCGCATTTAGTGTATTATACCTTCTTAATAGTGTACAGTTTTCCCTATTCACATGTGCTTTCCAGTCAAAGATTGTTATGATTGATTACAGACAGAACAACTCCTAATGTGTTTACTAAATTAATCCTGTATTGTAATAAGGTGCATGTGAAAGTTTAGAGAAGTGGAACCATCTCTAATCAGTGACGATAAGCAGATACCTTGATTGCTAGCTATTGGCACAGTTGAGTGTGTGATACAGCTGAACATTCTGCCTGCTGAAAGCCACACATTTTAAGGTTTGAGTCATCTAAACAGTCATATTATTCATAAGGTGAAGAATTTCTGGCTTTTGATTCCTAATTTAGTTTCTAAACCCTAAGTGTAATGCAGTAGAATTTGCAGTTGTCTTAACTGTTCACTTGAAACAGTTCTTCAAACAGAGCATTATGCACTGACTATTTAAAATACATAAATATATTATACACTTCCTTCCATTTCAATTTTGATTCATCCTTTCTCAAGAATTTTAATATTTTCTTTTATCTTTTTCTGGCTGCCTTGACACATCTCTTTCTTCCCACAAGACCTATTGATAGGGTAGACATCAAAGATACAACTCACATATGTTTTAACAATCAATAGCCACCTTTTGTATGCTGTTCAGTAAGAAAGTGAGATAGAATCTTTATTTCATGACAACCCTCCAAAATGACTGAAATCTTTGTATCTTTCATGGCAATGAGAGAATATTCTAAAACTCAATAAATCCAACCCTTTCTGCAGACCTAGAAAAATGCCGGTTAGTAGCTCAGAAAGATACAAACTACCATCAGTGTGACCTATGAGCAATTCTACTGCTTTAAGTGTTAATGTTGGTATATTATACCAAATGTGCTTGTACTTCTCAATTCAGTTGCAAGAAATATCCAAGTCGGGCAAGACAGAGTAACCTTACTGGTGCACTGCACACTTTGGATGCTGTGCTGTTATTTTAGCCATCCTTAATGCTTTAAAGATATCCTGAATTATTACCTAAATGAAGGGAATTCACCAGAAATAAAATAAGTACACTGGAGTTTTCTGCCTTTCCAAGCAGAAATCTTGAAGGATACAGTTACACATTTATTACTAAGCTGACACATTAATAAACATTTCAAGATCTGTTACATGAAGATTAAGTGGAACAATTAAAAAAAAAAATCTTACTATATGCATATTTTAGCTGTAAGACTATTTTCAGGCTTAATTCTATTCAGTGTTTAAAACATACATGATGTAAGTCCAGTCCAAACTGAAAACAACTCATTCACCACAAGAAAAACTACTTTTTAATAATATCATGAAATGGAGGAGATAAATAGGCTAAGTTTCTTCATTATAAAGTATACAAATCTTAAGATCTCTAATGCCTTCTCTTTCAATGAAAAAAAAAAAAAAACCCAAACAATAGAGCCATACTTCCTATAAAACATCTCAGGTTTAAATCAGTATTACTTAAAAACAAACAAAAAAAACCCCAAAATAAAACAACCCCAAAAAACCAAAATCCAAGACACTCAGTGTCAAACATTTACAATGTAAAATTACAATGAAAAGTTAAAAAAACATACCTGTTGCCTGTTACTGGGCATGTATGGAAGCATTGTTGATACATGAAACATTAATTCATAATCTTTATAGGTAGTATAGAGGGAATGAGTTCCTGTTGAATCAGCTGAAAGTGAATTTAATGGCAGTAAGGTCAGTAAAACAGAACACTCATACTACTTTCTAGGACACCACTCTTTGCATACTATGATTTAAATCTATTAATGTAATTTAAAACTTTTTTCAGTAGAACAAAACTGGTTTGTATCATCTAAAGATCTACTCTCTAGTTTCGTATTATGACATAGAAGGGTCCTGCAAGAAACTGCCCGAAGAGTTTGTTGTCTATGAGGCCTAAAAGATCTAATTTTGAATATATTAGCATTTCATGAAAAAAAGAAGAAACCTGTAGCTACTTGAGTATAGTTCTACATAACACTATTTTCCTTTTTTAGAACACTATTAAGGACAATTGACTAATCCCATACTTTACCAAAAATAAACTGACAATGCTACTTCAAATCTGACATTAAAACACATATTGCAGATCAGAAATTTTGAAAACATAAGATACATACATTGTAGTACAATGTCAAATACTTTTATTGGGACTTTTCAGATCTCTTAAAATTATTAAAATAGAATCATAGAATGGTTTGGGCTAGAAGGGACCTTAAAAATCATCTAGTTCCAACCCCACTGCCATGGCCAGGAACACTTTCCACAAGACCAGGTTGCTCAATGCCCTGTCCAGCCTAGTCTTGAACCAGGGATGGGGGATCAACAACTTCTCTGAGCAATATCTGTCAGTGTCCACAGGAGAGGTGCTCCAGCCCTTTCTTTTTTTTCTTTTTCTGTTTGTTTTTTTTTTTTTGAGGGTCTGTTTGGTTTTTGTTTTTTGTTTTTTTTTTTTTTTTTTAGTTTTTATGTCTTCTATTTGGAAGTTTATTAATAGAGTTAGCATTTCAGAATCTTTACAGCAAATTAAATGAGTTTTAATCTGAAGTTATATTCACCATTCAGAACATGATCTGAACCCATACATATTCACCTTCTTTAATATGAATGGATTATTTAAGCAAGTACAATTAACTTTAAAGCAGGAGGTTGGGAACACCCTAATGAATCAAAACAACTGTCAATTTTCCTTCTCTTTTTCCATGTTCATTCATTTTTTAATATAATTTTATATTATCTACACTAATAAACATTTTCCAGTGTTCAATTGCACACACTGTTTAAGGTTTTCGGGTTTGGTTTTGTTTTAAATAGTAACTGTACTCCAAAAAGTAACTGATTGACCATGTTACTTCTCCAGCTAAAAGTATAGAAACATACACTGAAGTGTAAAACAGCAACCATACTGTATGTGCAGTCCTAAATCTGAAAATATTTCTGTGTGTATAATTTTGAACACATTCACATTACAACTGGCTTCATCAGTTATGTTTGTACAATAATAAAATTAATTTCATTTATTAATATTGATGTAAGATAAGTTACAGTTACATTAGAAATAGGGAGCATAATTTCCACCAAAGTTTCTTAATTAAATGTTGCCTAAAAAAGCAAAGATTATTGCACTCCTCTCAAAATCGTTGCTGAAAACATAATTCCATTATAACCTTTTCACGGCATTCTACAAAGACAAAGTTTTGAAGAGATATGAGAAGAAAATAAATTATATTGTGGAATACATATATATGCCTAAACTACACTGATCTCAGCAACCCTACTCCCTGATTCCTTTTGCAATTAGTTATTAAATAAAGTTAATTTAGCTTGAACAGATACTGCACAAAACTGTCCTTTAAAAACATGCTAAAGAAGGGCAGCAAAGAGTATGTAGTTAATATATTCCATATGTTCTTCACATTTGCACCAGGTTTGGCTTGGACAGAGTTAATTTCCTTCAAAGCAGCCCATATGGTGCTTTGTTTTCTATATGTGATCAAATCAGTGTGGCTAACATGCCCATGTTTTAGCAATCGTTGAATGGTAGTTGCATAGCATCGGAGAT
>NW_009920514.1:40345-76151 GCF_000696875.1 Nestor notabilis | reverse complement strand
CTTGTGTGTACGTTAGGAGTGAGCAAGAGTTTGGGAGTGGACACAGGTAGGACAGCTGTTGCCCAAAGATATATTCCATATCATGTAACATCATGTTTTGCAGTCAAACTGGAGTGGGGGCAGTTTTCCCATGGTAGCTGTTGCTCAGAGACTGGCTGGGCATCAGTCTGGTGATGGGAGGTAGAAAGTGACTGCCTTTGCATCACTTGTCTTTGGGGGGGGGGTCTGTTGGTTGGTTGATTGTTGTGGTGGTGGGTTGTTTTCTGGTGGGTTTGTTTTGTTTGGGGTGTGTGTACGTGTTTGTTTTTATTCCTTTCTTTCCTTCATTTACTGAACTGTCTTAATCTCAACTCACAAGTTTTTCTTGCTTTTGCCCTTCTGATTTTCTCCCCTATTCTGTTGTGGGTTGAGTGAGCAAGAAAGTAGTGGTGCTTACCAGACAGACGGGTCAACCGGCAACAACATTCTACGTTCTATAGTCCATAAGAAATGGACCAACTAATTACTTATCAAAATATTAAATAAACAGACCAAATTAGAACAGACAAAACTTTTTAAAGAAAAAAACCCCAACACAGCTAGTCAAACATTTGAGAATACAAAAACTTTATAAATGTGAAAACTACAAAAACTGAGTAAGAAACATTATGCCTACCAAAAATGTAACTACTAGAGATGACATTATTATACTATTCTGAACCTGCAGGCAGTCTGATCAATATATTATCCAATTACAAATATGACATGCTATAATACTTGTTGTGCCATGATATGAAAAAAAACAAGTATAACACAAAAAAGATTATAATTAAGACAGTATTTTTCATTTAATATCAAACTGAAGACTGTATCTTTGTGAACTCTCTTAATTCCGTTCTGTATGTTGCAAACTAAGACAACATATTTTAATAGGCTGAATTCATTAATGGCACACAGCAGCAGTAAAGCACTAAAATGATATTACTGAACGATATGTACACAACACCAATCAGCAATATACATTCATAGTGAAGCATGGAAAATGTATAAACTGAATTTGCTTGGCAGATCAGCATATATTTTCAGATGTAAAAATTACTGGGTGATACTGGGTCATGCTCTGATTGGGGGAAAAATGCAAAACCAAAAAACCCCTTACTCCTTTGAATTTTTCATCCCTTTTTACCAATCCCAGAAGTTTAACATCCACAGTGCACTAATAAGTATTTCTACACGTTAATTTGAAAAATGAGTTATTATTCTGAACTGAAATAGGATGCAATAGTCTATCATGCCTGAATTATTAAACTGAAACAAGCACGGATATAAGCGAAGAGGTAATAATGTTAATAAAAATAAATGTGGTGCTTACACAGGTTGACAGGACTACAGAATTGCTGCTTTCCTACGCTGTAAGCCATAAATTAGAATCTGTCATAGGATTCAGCTCACTTTTTTCACCATTTCCTATCACTACTAGAGATGGAAAATGTGAAAGATTTCTTTAATTGCAAAGCTGGTCTCCCTTCATTGTAAAAACATGAGGTTTTATGACCAACTTCACATATCTCATTTCGTGCTGGAAACTGGCCTATGCACAGCATATCTTCACTGGGTACCAAGCATAATGTACATGCACTAGATATTTCCAAAAATTCTAATACAGATCATTAAGTCTCTCTCCTAATGCTGTACAGGAGATAACAGTCTATCAGGGCACTACCAGTTTGATAACAGAAGAGAAATCCTTCAAATCCTTCTATGACTATGACACTGATCAGTGTTCAAATGTACCATTAAAAAAAAAAAAAAAAAAAAAAAAGGAAAAAAAAAATCCAGATTTACTCCAGTTAAACGAAGACTGATTTTGAAGTAGCAAAAACACAGAACAGACTCCTAAGAACCAGGCTGGATTGGATAGATAAGTGGGAGGACGACCAGAGCAGCAAATAAGAGGACTTATCAATTCTTAGATCTCTTTGACTATCTGAAAGGCAAAATATCCCTTGCAAGGAAAGATCTTCCTGTAATTTCCTTTCAGTACATCTGTTCGAGCTTCCCTCTTGGCAGCTTATCTGTAATAGGTCACAGAACTCTCATTTGATGACAACAGTAAGTAGAATTCACACACAAGTAGCAGGATATAATAGCTTAAAACTTTGCTAATTAAAATATTCCTTTTGTTATCCACAGGCCATATACAGTATATAAAAAAAAAAAAGTTCTATTTTCAGGACGCAATACACAAGCTACAGCAAAAATAAGGATACAAATCAAATTACAGAATCAGAGAATGGTTTGGTTCGGAAAGGACCTTTAAAGGTGATCTAGTCTAATCCCACTGCAATAAGGAGGGACATTTTCAACTAGATCAGGTTGCTCACAGCCCTGTCCAGCCTGGCCTTGAATGTTTCCAGGGATAGGGCATCTACCACTTCTCTGGACAACCTGTTCTAGGGTTTCATCCTCACTGCAAAAAAAAATTCTTTAAAAATAGTAAGTTACAATAAAGTAGATGAATACCTAGGTATCCTTAGAACACAGCTCATAGTGATCATTTGTCAAAATCCCGTTAAAACTACATTATACTGAGTTAAGTTAAATCTAAGGGCAGTGAAATGCAGTGCTAGTAAGTATGTCAACACATCATTGACTTTAACAGCAATATTTGAGTTCCTATTTTTGCTACAAGCCCCAACAAATGTGTACAATTAAATATTATACTATTGCACTTATGGAAACTGAAAGACCTGAGGAAACGGCAGTAACAGCACCGTAGGTAAGCAGATGAATGTTTATCAACTGCTGAATGATAACATGCTTACTGTGCATGTGTGTGAAACCAGGAAACTGAGCAAACTTGATCCTCAAATATAAACATCAGTATGTACGTTGATTAAAAAGCACAAAAATTTAGTTGAAATAAGGAAAACAGTCCTTTGTCATGACTCTGTATTTTTGAAATAAATTTCTTTTGCCTTCTTACAGATAAGATATTAAAGTGTAGCTGGGAAATTTTGAAATATATAAAAAATACCACTCACATAGTATGACTTTGACTGAGTGCAAACAAATGAAATAAGTTGTCTTGATTTTCAGTTCTACTAATACCACAGAAAAAGTAAGTAAACTTCCAGACAAGGTGTGATATATGCTCTTATCATAATGCTTCATCTTCCTCATTTGCCATATAATCTTACTAATCAAAACCCAAAGTCAAGAGCATGAAAAGACAAGACAGGATTTGCAGAAGATCGACTGGATAATTACTGTTTCTACCATAGGTCAAAAACATAACTTACTTTTATTATCTAGCTGAGCCCTGTATTTACTAAATCCTTTTAGCCGTACTCTCTGACCCAGCAGATCAAGGAACTCTTCAAAAGCTGGTCCTGCCATCTCATTGTTATACATTTCTTCCTCTGTGCTTTGGCCTGCTTTGCAGTATAGGATACCAATCTTATGTTGAAAACTCAGCTGAAATAAAAAATATAAATAAAGGAAAGGAAAAATTACAGAAGCAAAGGGAAGTCAATAATAGAACAAATATTAACAGTTAAAATATTGAGTGTTATTTTCCCTTGGAGAAGATAGCTGAAAGTGAGAAAATAAGTGTTCTGATTTAGGAAACTAAGTCACCACAGAAAGAAACCAAAACAAGCAAAACCACAACAATAAAAACCCCAATAACTATCTCAAAAGAAAACTGGATGGTCACTATCCAAACACAGATAAAAGCAGTTCATGAAAACTTTTGACTTAGTTATCTATAAAAGCACTCTCTACTGCACATTATAGTACGAGAACTTTTAGTGTAACTGTCAACTTTTTGTATAACTGAAAATTTTTGTATAACTGTCTTTTTTCTCAAATTCATAACAAAGTGAGCTTGTTTTCCCATATTTCTACCCGTAAAAGTCCAGTGCAATTCAGTTCAAACAGGCCCTCAGAACAGTAACATCTGTTAAGTGAAATCTTTTGCCCTCACCATAAAATAATCCATTGTTAAAAAATTATACCTCATTGTCAAAGGTATACTTCAAGTTAGAAAACAGATTGCAGTTAAATAGTTTTGTTAAAGAAACTAACCTCAATTCTAGAACATTAAAAAGAGATAAATTACTTGTATAAAAAATTGTAGGACAACTAAAAGAAGTACAGAAAGAGATGATCGCTTCTTGAGCAGAGTATTGTCTTATTTTCTTAGCTTTTATGCATACTTAAGATGATCAACAGGAAACTGCCATGTGAATGGATTAGTCCTATTATTCTTAACTGACAGCTTCTAGAGCTTCACAAATGGCAGAGAACATCAGTCACACGCTTAAGACATTTATCTATATTCATGACTCAGATCAACTCTCTTGATGCAGACTTCTCTTAATCAGACTTCAGGATTAGAGTCTAAGATGTGTGTTACGAAAAGATGGTATATATTCCTATTAGAGCAAAGGTGACAAGAACAGTCTGCTTCACCTTTGCCATACATGTAACACGTGGTCTGCCATGTTAAGTATAATGTAAAACTACTGTACCAATAGACTTGCTACTGCATCAATATTTCACCACAATGGTTGGGGTTTTTTGAGGAAAAACTACAAGATGAGAATACTAATAGGTTGATTCAACAAAACACATATATATATATATAAAAAAAAAGAAGAAAGTGTAAAAAGTATCATTGCAGACTTCAAATAATCCTTAACCTTCCACCTTTGATAAACGCTGCATTTATCCATTGTAAGTGGAGAGCTGTATGTAAGGGAGTTGCTAACAGTCAATTAAAAAAAATAAACAACACAAAAACAAAAAAAAAAACCCAAACAAAAAACAAACAAGCAACCAACCAAAAAAAAAAAAAAAGAAAGAAAGAAAGAAAGAAAGAAAGAAAGAAAGAAAACCACTACTCAAATCCTCATCAACCCTAGAGAAATAAAAGCTTTCACTATGCTTTTACTAACATAGACTTCTGTGCTTTCATAACACTACTTACTGCCTATTTAAGCTAGTATCCTTTTTTGTCTCCCATGCAATTCAAGATTAAACTTGACAGCATTCCTGGTTTAACTATCTACTTTCGTACACAATCAACACACAAAGAATTCCCAAGATGGTCAAGTTAATGAAGCTTTTTGAAGGCCACAGATAGACTTTTAACAATAAGTCTCTCATTCCCAAAAGGTAAATGTATTAAAATGAAGTAACAGGGAAATGGTGAACTATTAAAGTCAATAGCAAAACACTTCATAACATCAATTGGGCCAAAAGTCCTTTTCTTTGTATGAAGTTAAGCCTATCAGTGGGACAATTTCCTCTCATTTTAACTAGTACAAACAGGCCTAACTCCATGTTTTTAGCAGGTCTATATTCATGCAGTGCACACTCTGAATTTGGTCTACTGGTGTAGAAAACGTGCAGCACAGCAGGATTAAGAGTAATGTATGATGCCAGCCCTCCTACCTCTCTGGTGAGCCCCAATCTGTCCTCTCCCTTTGATAACTGCTTTATGTAAGGGTGAGCCCTTGTGGAACATACTTTGGTAGGAGGCCATCGACCAGAGACCAGCTAAGAACAAATAACAGACTCAGTAAGGACAGGAACAAGGAACGGTGCTGCAATAAGGTTAAACCTTGGCAGCACAGAACCATGAGCTGTGTCAAAGTTTGGACGTGAAAGGGGAAGGATGACCGTCTGAAGTAAAAGGAGATTCTGGATTACAGAGGCACTGTGGGAGCTGCCCGAGTCAGATTGCTGAACTCCGGAGCATAGCAGGGTTAAGATACTGCTTGCTCTTCTCATTTCCTTTTGACTGGCATTATATACTGTCAATCCAGAGTGCCTCCTTGTTTGGTCCACATTTTGAAGTGCTGCCTGGAGAGAATTAGGTATTTAACAGAAGGTTCCAGATTGCATACTAGTAACTATTTTATTCAGTGGAAAGCTAGCATGAACATTTCATGGAGGAAACTGGAATAGAACTGGTCATATAAACATTAGATTACAGGAAGCAGTGCTGTTACTTGACATTTCCCAGCAAAGACTTAAAATGATTGTGAACACACTGCCACCTCTGTACCAGCTCTGTGTCAAATTGTTTAGCTTAAACTGCAGGGAATTTAAGTTAATTTCCTTGACTTCATATTAGAATGGAGGAGTAGAGAAGTTAAATGCTAACTGAGACACCAACAATAGAGGGACAAATAATAGTAACGAATCACTTGGGCAAAATATTCAGTCTGGAAATATGTGGTCATACCCCTTTATTCTTTCTGAGGACACCAGTCACTCCTGAATTTCTTCATGAATATCAATATAATTCCAAACAGGAGTGAATTATTCCTCTATCTTCCAAACCAACCTACCATCTCATGGTTTAAACATTATCCTAAGCAGACACTGACGATGAGGATCTGAAACTCCCCACCCCAACGAAAAAATACTGGATTCTCACTTGCTAGGCAAGTACTGTAAACACCAGGCAATAATGTACAAATTTGATTCTACCGATACAACTATTCCTAAAAAAGGTAGCAGCTGCAATCTCATATGCAGCAATCTGAACCTCCTACCCATGTGCTAGGAGCACTCATGACTATGAAATTAAAAGACTTAAGCAAAAGAACTCTCATACGAAGATCATGGGGACTGTGCAGAAGCAGAAATTGAGGTACCTTTAGAAGTAATTGCCTAAGAAAGAAGTGACTAAATGAGGTTTGGCAGGATCATCTCATCTGGCACATTTAACTGCCATAGAAAACTATCAGAATATTTAAAACTGATAAAGTCTGACAGCTTCGAAATGGTACCACATGCTTATTTAAGTCTTAAGTAAATAATTACAGACATAGTTCTGATTACATTATTTATAAATTAGAAATGTTACATTTACTGTAACACTGAGAACAACTTAATAATGTGGCACTAGAAAATAATTCAGCTAGTTGTGTATATGATATGTATTAAAGATGCACAGCAATCCTTTCTGACTCAAAATGACTATGTTTCAGTCAGAATCACTCACTAGTGAACCTTGCTATATTGTCATCTTCTTATACAATATAAATTCTTTATCAGTATAGATTCTTTACAATGTAACAACAACTTTTTGACTTCCATCATGAGAAGATTGAGTTTTCCGGCAAGAAACCTCAAGAGATAGACATTCAATAGCCACTAAATATACTGCAATCAAAGCTCCTAATTTCTTTAGGCTTTTTGTAAACTTCAGCCTTTGACCTAAAGAGAAGGGAACATTCCCAGGGGGATGTGAAAGGAACCAGAAATATATATACAATAAACAACCATTAGCAGAAACAGGGGGAGGGAACTAGGGGGACATTAAAGAGAGAGGTTCAAAAAACCCACAAATGTCCAGGTTACTGATAAATAGTTGACTTTTCTTGTAAATTTACAGCCAAATCTATGCTGTATCATATGCCAGAATGAATTGTGAAAATGCAGATTCTTTATACATTCAAATTAGGTTAAGCATCCAATTTGCATTTATTTTCTACTGTCATTTTAGAGATAAAGTGTTAGCCACATGATTCCTCCATAATCCATACTAGAATTCACTGAAAACTGTGAAACAGGTAGAAAATGAAATCAAACCACTGAAATAGTCTTCAGTTTGCTGAGGAACTATGCAAACATTTAATGCACCATAATGCAAAATTAGTATTATTCTGGTGACAGTATTGATCCTCTAGATCAAGATTCGTATTTTTAAACTCATGGCGCTTCAGCCAGTCATCACCTTCAGCTATCAAACATAACTCGGTATTTACTTGACTAATAAACTGAAAGCATGAAGTATGTAAGAGGATTAAAGCCTAAATGGATCTCATGCCAGTTCTATGCACAGCTTTCTATGTTCAAGTAATTATAATATAGCAGCACATAAGACACATTAATATCACATTTTGATTGGTGACAGCCCACTTGCAGCAGAATTCTATTTTATGACTTATCACCCAAAATAAAAAGTAGTGGTGTGTAGTGCTGTCAAAATTAAGAGTTGATGATTAAAGAATTACTTTGGTCGGTTCAGTGGACAATCTCATTTCCAGTTTTGGGGAAATATTTATAGTGAGTTTGAGAAATATTCAGGTCAGGTCAAATAAAGTAGTCCTCTATACTGCCTAGAACATCCTGCCCCTCTGAACAGTGAATATTATTTATTAGATTAACCTAAACTCACACTGGAGCTCAAACTGGAAAGACAGGGAGCAGCAGTACATCAGGAACTCTTGGACTCAGAACTGAGTGCTTCTGATTTCCCTCTACTGTTTTACCAGATGAACTAACACACAGAGGAGTAAATAAGGACATGTGGCAAATGAATTTTCAATTAAAAGTCCTCCTCAAAGACTACAGTAAACAAAAGTAGTAAATATGCATACAAAATTATCTTTATCTACCCAGGCAATTATCTTCCTCTGTCTACATTTACTTGATTTTGAGCAACTGTTTCAGCCACAAGAGAAGACAAAAGAATTTTGGTAGACACACCAATGTTAGACACAATCACTACATTCAAAACTGGATTAGCATTAAAAAATTAATTATACCACCATCATAATTAACTGGATCCACCAGCTGATTCAACTTCAACAGACACTGACTTCTGCCTAGAAAGTGCAATCTTCACTTTAAACAGACATTTTTTAAAAACAGTTTTAAAATTTGATTTAAAAGTCATCACAAGCCTGTCCTTCACAGAATATTCAGATGCTATAAATTCAATCACTAGTTTTGAATGAAGCAGGTTCACTACAATGAACCTAATAAGTCTCACCATTTTTCTTCCAAATTTAAGCCATATGAATATTTCATTGCCACTTATTAGTCTCAATCACAATTACAGTTGTTTGAACCCAGAAGCATTCTATTCTAGTAAGATTGCTGCAAGTTAATCAGAAAATATTATTGCAAAAAACCACCCAAACTCTCAGACGTACAGACTTAGTTATATCCTTTTGCCTCCTTACCTATACACAACATTAATAAAACGTTAGATGTATTTTCATTTGCATTCAACATGTGTACAAATACAGGTGCAAATACAAATTGTGAAATCGTTTCTTGGTGATGTTAAAAGCTGTTATAATCTTTCTCTCACTCATCTAAGGAGAATCTCCATAGACCAAATTTTGATTTTTCCTAAGCTGCAGTGTATTCTAAAAATAATTTCCTTAGAAAAGCAAACCTCATTTTGTCAATGAAAACACATAAGTATCTCCAATACTAAGGAAGTAAATAGTTTTCATTAGAGATCCATGCTTCTTAACACTGCCTGCAAAATTATTATTATTATTTGATGAACAGTTTTTAAAGAAAAGTCATGTGCTACATACCCCTTGTTCATCCAGTTTAAGCAGCTGTTCAGGTACTTTGGGTGAGTTGGAAGCCTGCCTCAGGCACTGAATGCTTAGCTCTGGTATTACATACTCTAGTACCTCTTTGAGAGGCAGACCTCTTGCTGTGCCATGCCGAGCAGTGGATGGGATAGCATCTTCTAAAATTGCTCCTCTAAGTGTAGTAAGCTGCAGTAAAGGTAAAACACAACATTTTTTGAACTACTACTACAATGATTTTTAAAGATATAAACTTCAGGATTTAGCAAAAGCTTGGAAGATAAGGGGAAGAAACCGATCACTATTTTTAACTTTTTAAGCGGTAAAAAGATTACTAAATAACTTTTAAAGAGGAGATAGGGTCTTATCTCAGTGACAAACATATTTGTTGCTTAAAAAAATCCAATGATGATCTTAGTAACTTATTCTAATTCCTAAGACTTAATTTTTTGGAGAAAAAACAATATTTAAAGCAGATGGGAAACTAAAAATCATTAATTTTAATGCCACACTACCCTAGCAGACACAGTAGTTCAATGTGAGGTTGAAGAGATGAGGTCAGCCCCAGCTAATGGCACCTTTATTTAACCAGTCCACCTATTTTTTAAGCCATGCTGCTTTATCTTCAATGGATTTGGCAAAGATAGAGTAATTTCTTAGAAGTGAGTCAGCTGAATCACCTCTCCACACATACATACAGACACACCCTTCTTTTTTTTTTATTTGCAGTAAAAGAAAAACCTAGCCTTATATATATACATATATGTATGTATGTATCTATTTCTGTATCTGTAAAAGCACATGAGCCCAGAGATATCAGGTCTAGCTAACACTTGTCTATGTCCTAATCACAACAAAAAGCAATAGTCCTAAGAACATGAAAATATATAGTTGCTTCCTATAATAACATTGTGTACTTTCACACGAATCAAAGGTAGTTGCTGTAATAAAGAAGAAATTAGTTTGCAAGAGATACTAATTTACTTGAAATAGAAGTTATGAGACACATTCTTCCACAACGAGCAAGCAATTCTTACAAGACAATTATTATCAGTGTATGAATATTCCTTCCACAAATCATGTATGAAGAAGTATAGAAAAACATCTCACAGAAAAAAGCTTCTAAGAAAGTATTTTGAAACAAAATACAAAATACAAGTCATAGTACTAGCTTTCATATTTTTCCCCTCCCATTTCCTCTACGTTTCTTAATCTTTTATTTCTGTCATTTGAAACTTAACATCAAGTAGCTTGATCCAAACTTATCTTCAGTTTTGTTCTTAGCATCTGTTCCCTTGCTTGCCCCCTGTAGTTCCCTTCAGCCAACTACCTCCTTTTGAGTGCTTGCTCAAAAAGAGAAAATTATTATGTAGTACAGAAGAGGAAAACTTTGTTCCACAAGTAACATACTAATGGTACATGAAACATCCCTTTCACACTAACAGATTTATTTTCAAAGTTAGCAACATATCCACAGCCAAACATTTAGTATCCTAAGCTCTAAATTAACTTTTCTGTTCCTTTGCAGAATTACTGAAAGGCCATTACCTCACTTGTCCTGAAAACTATACGATAGTTGAACTGCGATCCTTCTTTCTCCTTGGCATCTTCAACCTTCTCCCTCCGGATGCTGACTGCTACAGGTCCAAGATTTTCATCTGTTCCAAAGTAGTTCTGATGCTCTTTTGCACAAGAGTAAAAAAAGAGAAGAAAATAATGAAGTATGAGTCTCCTAGAAAACGTTCAACAAATCTCATTACAAATTTCTACAGCAAGAAAAAAAAATGAGTTATGAGATCTGTAAATACAGTCTTGTGATCTTCTGAACTGCACAATAAGTACATAAATTACAAAATGCTCATTTTGATGAGCAGAATGATCACTCATATCCTGTAACTCAAAATACTCCAACTACTATGAAATATCATTTTGTTGCATTTTTTCTTACTGTGAAGTTAACTATTTTGCTTGATCCTGTAAAAAACTACTTTGGAGAAACTATATCTACATAAAAGCCTCCAAAAAAGCTAGAAGTCTTCAAATAAGGTGCTATGCAGCTTTCTTAATTTCATTCAATTTGTTATTTAAAGCTTTACATTCAAGCAGCAACTCAGCTTTAACAAATGACAACTGAGGCTAGTTACTCTTCAGTCTTTGATGAATAGTTAAATTCATCCTTGAGCCAACTGGCCCAGTCTGGGAGAGCAAAGCCCTACCAACAGAAAAGAAAGATCAAGTTAGAGACCATTTAAGCAGACTAGACACAAACAGGATACATGTTGAGGAAACTAGCCAGTGTTACTGTAAGACCACTCTTTACCTCCTTTGAAAGGTCACAGTGAGTAGTTACAGCCACCTTTAAAAAGGGCAAGAAAGAGGGTCTGGGAAGCTATAAACTAGTCATCCTAAACTTTAGTTCCCAGGGAGATTACGGAACAGTTTCTCATGGAAGACATTTCCAGGCATGTGAAGGACAAAAAGATGCTTAGAAACAGCCTGCATAGATTTACCAAATGCAAATCATGCATGACCAACGCAGTTGCTTTCTACAATGAGATGACTGGCTTTACGGATGAGAAAGGAGCAATGAATGTCACCTACTTGTACGTTAGCAATGCCTTTTGCACAGTCTCCCACAGTAACTGCGTAGCTAAACTGAAAAGACATGGTTTGAACATGCAAATTACAAGGTGGACATAAACTGGCTGAACAGCTGGCCTCAAAGGACTGTGAGCAGCAATATGAATTCCAGTTAGTGGCCAGTCAGTAAAAGGTTTATTCAAAGTTGGTAATCGAGCTGTTACTGTTTACTATTTTTTTAAATTAGCTAAATGATGGAGTCCTACAGCTGTGGGGTGTCTGTGCTTCACCACCCACTCTCTCCTACCCCTGGAGGCAGCTACTGCTGAGATGGGACAGCTGAGCTGCATGGGAAGCAACTCCTAACCCAATCAAGTTGAGTAAATCTAACCTGACATGGTAAAACAAACTCTCCCTTCAGACAATCTGAAAAAAAAAAATGGGCTAACCAAAATCTCATGAAGGCCAACAATAGTCCTGCATATGGAACAAAGCAAGCTCATAATCAAAGGCACAAGCTGGGGACCAGCTGCCTTCAGAACAGCTCTGTGGAAAAGGACTGAGAACCCTGGTGAACAACAGGCTGCACAGCAGCCAGCAAGATCCCCTGCAGATGTGATGTGAAGGCTAACCACACTCTGGGCTGCACAAGCAGAAGCGTACTATCAGGTCAGGAGAAGACACTATGCTTCTCTATTTGGCACTTTTGAGGCCACATAAGAGGCAGTGTCCAGTTCTGGGCAAGACCAGCAGACAACTTCCAAGACAATTAGGGGGCTGGAGCATATAACAGATGAGGAGAGGCCAAAAGACATGAGCTTGTGTAGCCCGGAGAAGAGCAAGTTAAGAGGGGCTCCATAATTGCAGGATCCCACTAGCTGATGGGGGGTTATAGAAAAGGAAGAGCCACTCTTTTACAAGGTACAGACGGAATGGATAAGCTGAAACCATCACAAGATGCAGCACTTCACTGAGGAAAATCAACAACAGGAACAGGCTGCAAGGGGAGTTTATATAATCTCCATCCTTAGATATGGTCAAATGCTGAAGGAACAGTTAAAGGGCAATAGGTCATGAGCAACCTATTCAGAGCATAACTTTAAAGGCAGCTTTAAATAGGGAATTAAACTGGATGACCTCCAGAATGTCTTCCGATCCAATTTATGCTATAATTCCGTATTCTAAATAGTAATTAAGTAATAGACTTATTTCTCCTTCTAAGATTGCCTGGATTAAAAAAACACTTTGCTGGCATTTTTAAGCTAGTTTGATACTTTTTTTTTAAATGTATTCAAAGAAATGTATAAGGAAGTTTTCACAAAATGTCTTTCACTGAGAAGCCATCCATACTCTCAGAATGGATACTAAAGTTTAAGTTATCGCTACATAAATTACAGTCGTGTTTGTCAAATCAAGTTGAAATTAAGTTTCCAGTAGCCTTTCAAAAATCTATCTATAAAGTTTGTTGGTGGTTACAGTCCATCTCCTGGTGGAAAGAAAATGAGTAGCAGCACATTAGAACTAGCATCCTATTTTTGGAAGGAATGCCTGTGTTCAAAGGAGCATAGATATTTAGTTATTCACTCATGCTCACCAACTATATTCCTTCCCCAGTCTGAGCATTCTACCTGAATAGATACATTATACCTCATGGATTTCCCAGTGTTAAATTAAAACTCTGAGCCTTAATGGGCAAATTTATCAAATGGAACAGGATTTTACAAAGAGAAAGGGAGAAATTCAGAAGCCAAACACTTTCAGCAACTTGAAAAACTCCCCACAGTTGCATATTCAGACTTTGACAAAAGTTAAATTTGTCAATTAGGGTTTCTGTAGCCTTCCATTTTGGTGTAAATCTAGAAAAGGATATTACTAGATTTCTAGGAATATAGTTACTAGATTTCTCAGCTGCAGTATTACTGAGCAGAAAAAAATGTAAGGTTGGCAGGTATCTGTTTATTTACAATATGAAAGACAAAACCAAGGACATTATTTATGTACATTGAAAATAAAATAGATAAAACAATTTCAAGAATGGAAGTAACTTAAGTAAATTAAAGTATAGCTACTGATATTCTGGGATTTGGGGAAAACATTCTTAATTCAAGGCACCTTTTAATTTCATAAAGTACAAACTCATTAAGCTCATTTAAATGTATTTATGTTGATTTAAAAGTATCAACTGGAGAGAAAGGAAGGGATGAAAATAAGTGCTATTTTCTAGCTGAGAGATGGTAAAATATTCCTCTATTTTTACTTTTCCATTTTGAGGAATAATTGTCAACTTATCTTCTAATACAGAAGTCTTATTTATACAAACTGAGTTAACACCAAAAGCTTGCTAAGCCCATACGTTTCTTCCAGAATATTTCTTCAGTTTCTTATCAGCAGATAAATAAAACAACATATTAAGTAATGATTGTAAGCATCCCTCAAATAAAAAAGCAGTAATAGTCAAGTCTCAAGGATAATTGCACAAGGAGAAAAGGACAAATCAATGATAAAAGAATATTTCAATTATCCTTTTTAAAAATCAACATAGCTTTTTCCCCTTCTCATCCCCTTTTATCCCACAAAATTATATTTCAATAAAGGACACCATTAATAAATCAAAGCCATGAGATAAAATAAAACATTCTAGCTTTTAAAAACCTACACTGAAAACTGAGAATATATTTTCCATAAACATTAACATATTTTACATCAGTTTTGTTGGATTTGATTTTAACAATAGTTACAAAGCTTATAAATATGCAGTATAAAACTATAGCTCATTTCAGAAGACACTGAATTCCAAATCTCTCATTTCTTGAAAGGAAATGGAATAATTAGTGCTACACATGTCAGGGTGTTTCTTCCATGCATCTTAAAACAGAAATAAAACTTGCATGCTGACAAGTGCCAATTATAAAACTGTGAACTAAATCAAATATTCAGAAAGTTATTTCTTTTTCATAGATATCTTGTTAAAGGCAAAGAAAATCAGTGGCATTACATGTCTCTATATACAAGCGACTATTGTTTGCTACATTTTTATTTCATCTTTCCACAATTATTTTGCTAAATTCAACTGTGCTATTAAATCTACAATTCAATGAACAATCAGCTAGAAGAGCTCACTGTCATGAAAGAGCATCAAGTAAGATTCAGTATGCATATAAATGTCACTTTTTCTTACATGGGAGATCAGGACAGCAGCAAGACATTTTGATACCTAACACAATAAACTTTGCTTAGGAGACAACTGCGTTCAGCTGGAAGTAACCTGGAGATTCCTTACATGCTTGATCCCTTGAGATAATAGGCATTGAAAATTAAGTTTTTAGTTCCATCATGTGCTTGCCATGACTTGCTATCTGACTCCTAAGAGCCACCCAATACAGATTTCTCTCATGTAGCTTCTGTTACAGCTCTATACACAGATAATGTGGAACAGGTCATGGCTTAACTACCAGTGTAAAGGTGCAAGAGTAACAATTTATTACTGGATATTAAGTAAATCATATTATATTTACTTTTGAAGAACTCTACCTACAGAACAATTAGCAACAAGGACATTAACAATTCAAGTTTCCTAGTATTATATGTGGGATAAAACTCACAGATGTTATTTCTTAACTTTTTATTACTATATCAATACAAGCATTCTTTACTTTTAGTCAAGAAATCATATATACATAATACCAGAACAGAAGTTAATTAAAACTAATTACATTTGCATAAACTTTCTGGAAAGGTCATTAGATTTGTTTATAGTGTATTATTTAAAGCGGTTTCAAGCACTCTTTGTATTTTCTTTTTTTAATGTCCCTGACAAGATTTGTCTTCAAAAAAAATACACAGTGCTTCAGAACCTGTAACTCATCCATGATAAAAGCGCTTCATAAGGAAGTCCTTTTTCATTCGACTCGATCTTTGTCTTTTCCCCCCTCCCCTATCCTGCCAGCATCTTTGTCCATTGACAATTTTCCTTTCATTTCTGTCTATGCCAATCCTTTCTTCTCTCTGCCCCTCAAAACATATGCCAACCCTTTTGTTACAAGTTTCCCTCCATTCTCTTCCACTCTGACTCCCTGAAAACTATTTGTCCTTTACAACCTGCCTAGCTTAAAAGCCATTTTGAACATCTGCATTTACTGCCCATTCCTTGCTTAGCTCTAGGTCTTTTTCTTCCTCTTGCATGACATCTAGATTCTTTTCTTCCTTGACTTTTCAATACAGTATTTTTATAGCCAGTATGTTCTAGGTGTCTACCATATTGTGAAAACAAGTGCTGTACTGGATCCTCTTTCAAGTCCCCTGTGAAGGGTCACAGGAGGAAGGAGCACAGTACAGTGCTTACTTCCTGCTCTTCAAATATAATTAGAAAGCAGAGGAAGAATGATTTCATGAAGACTCAGGCAGTAACAAACAGTCTTTTAAGGACAAGCAGATTTATTTTTTTTTTTTTTTTTTTTTTTACTTTTAATAAAACAGCAAAAAGACCGAGCTGTAATTCATAATACAGGAAGGACAGAGACAGGTATTTTGGGGTTCTCCCCACAGAAACAGAGCTTTCACACACATTGTGTCCTAAAAGAGTAGGGTAAAAGGTTAAGAGAAAAGCATAAACCAACCTTCTTAAAGCTGAAAAACTAAGTATCACCAGAAACTCTCTGTTCAAGGAGTATCTATATTTGCATACAGTATGAAAGGCTACAAAATAGACAATTGAAGACAGCAGAATCTAAACGAAGGAAGTCAGAAGTTTCAATAATAAAACCTTCTCTTTTGGAGGCATCTTTTAAGACATAATGATTGCTGTTCTTGGTATCATTATTTCTAATGCATTTACCAAATAGAAATATCTTGTTTTTCTCCTAACCACCAAGAAATTTTGGTTCAGAGAAGTTAGTTTACATACTAATTTAAATGACCCCACACTTAATGAACCTACACAAGTATTGCATAACTTTGTACATAATGCACTGATTGTTGACTATCCCTCTGGGAGAGCAAGAATAACAAGTTCAATTTTAGTAAAGTTTCAGGATCCCCTGTAATACTTATGTCTCTCTACAGAGAAGAAGAAAATAAATAATCTTTACTAAGCAACTTAAATCTAATGTATGAGTATCTTTGAGTATCATGAGTATCTAACAGCTGCATTAGAAAAATTACCTTTTCCATAGAAGAACTTGCGGTAATAATATGCTCCAAGATCAATGTGTTCTATGATGTAACGCTTCACTTTCTCTCTGTGAATGGACTGGTTTTCTCTTGGTACTTCCAGTACTGAAACACCAGCATTTGTGCAATGGGAACTCAGAGAGGACTCAAAAGAACAACTTTCACCTGAAGAAAAAGATGCTGAATTTGCCCTAGAAAGTGCAATCCGTCTATCTCCTTCCCCACCAGTTTCGTTCCTGAAGTAAGGGCAACTCAATACTAAATCATTGCTTTTCCCATCACCCTCATCAGCATCTAAATTCTCTTTTGAATTGAGGTCCTCTTTGCTTCCCAAAGGAGATTCACAGTTTCCTGTTTGGCCTGCTGGCATCTGAGTTTGTGACGCAGCTGAAGCCCCAGTGGTTATATTTTTCCTTTTTCCTACATTTACTCTGGTAGCCATTGCTTCATTTATATTAAACAAAACGCTCTGAACATCATAATGTGCAAAACATTTCTGACAGTTCCAAGAACGAACATTTCTGTCAAGTCTATCATCCAGGTCAGATGAAAACTTGAAAGTTTCATGCTCACTTTTAACTGTTCGCAATTTTCTAAATAGAGATGTTTCTACTGCTTCTGATTTTAGCCTCCTCTTGAAAGACTTCTCCCTGTCTCGACCCATAAGTAGGGCACTATCCATATAATCCAAGCCAGAAATCCTGACAAATTCTCCCCTGGAAATCTGCGCAGCAGCATGTAGACTTGGAGAAACTGTAGGATCACAGTGGAAAAACTCAGAAAATCCAAAGGGAGCAAGGGTTTTATGTTCAAAATTTTCTACTCGGTATCCTCTTAGCATTGCAAAAAAATTTTCTCCAGACAAGCCTTGTCTATCAATTGAAGAGGTACTGCCATATTCTCTATGAAGAGCTGCTCCAGTATTGGGGTTAACAGCATTCTGGTCTAACACATCTTCAGCATCAATATCACTTATTGTCACATCACTGTTGCTTCTTTGCCTTATGGGATGAAGTCCCCTTTGAGGGGAATGAACAAAAAGATCTCCAATTGAATATTTTCCCTCTGTAAATTCCAATTCTAGCTCTTCTTGCTGTCCATCACTTTGGTCATTTTGTCCATTCGGAAGTACTGAGCCAACGCCTTCATAACCAGTTGGAGGTCTATTTTCCCACGCAGCTTTACTCAACTCTTTGGAACAATCCTTTTTAGGAGGCCATTCAGATACCCTTGCTCGAACACCCATTTTAGGCACAGCTGGTGTACCATTTGTTTGATTATTTTCACTTTTGCTAGATGCATTTGAAGAAACAGGAGGACCCATGCTACCATTCAAAGCTTTAAGTTTTCTCGCAAAATAATCATCAGATTGCATGCTTCTTGAAGACTCCCTGAACTTTGAGGAAGTTCTGCTAACTTTGTGCTTATCGTCTTGCAAAGATCTTTGATCACTCATGTCCAGTCAGTGGGAGGTGAACCACTACTATTGCATAAAGATACTTTTGTTATTACATTGTCTTTTATGGGCCAATAAAAGGCAATACAAAAATACAGTCACAGTCTTCCCAGAAGTGCAAGCAGAAACCTCAGTGTGCCATTTTTGTACAACTTCTGTCAGGAGAGCAATCCTAAAACATTTCCTTCAGTTCAGACGCACTCAGTTCAGTATTAATCCAGACAAATTCCTTTTATCTGTTCATAAAAAAGGAAAAAGAAAGTGTATTAAAATGCTTATAGTCAACAGCAAAGTTTCCAGTGTTGCTTGTATATATACAACATCCCATTAAACTGGAACTAACGAAACTTGCTTTGTATGCTTTTCTATCCTCTGCCTCCCTAAAAACCAACAAATGCAATAGTCCTGGTTTCCACAGGATGAGAATAGTTTGAACCTCCTTATCTCTCATAGGCTAACCAGTACATGCACACTAAATAGTACAGCAGGTTCTGCCAAGCAGAATATGCACACAATTCACTCTGCGCTTCCTTCAATGCTGACAGCAACTTCGTTGCCTATTCTCTGTCCAATCACAAGGGTTTGCATGAAACTGGCTAATACAGGAGTTTCTGGGTCAAGATTGCTACAACATATAAGTAAAATACATGAAAGAGATACAATCTTTAACAAAGTGTTTGATTAAAAGTGTTTGCTAAAAAGAACATTTTAAAGATAAATAATCTTTCCACTATGATTAATTCAGTGAATAAATTTCAATTTTTTCTCCTCTCTCTCTCCAAAGGGAGATTTACTTAGATTCCTTTATTTGAAGTGTAAGCTATTATTTAGCTGTGTGAAACAGTAGTGGTTGTTTCTGTTACATTATATTCCTCTGGCTGGAAACCTAGACTGTTAACTCAGTTACTGTGCTAAAGAACAAGTCTGTTGTCTTCCACAAATAAGAAAAGATAGTAGCCCTATTGATAAGTGTTGATACAGAATTGGAATTGTTAGGACATAAAAATATTCTGCATTGGCCTTTATGAATGACCATGACTCATGCTGCAAAGATTCGTTTGCAGGCAGAGCCCATTCTTTAACCAACTGCATAAAGCTAGACTAAAATAAGGAACAAGACAGCATGTTATGTAGTTTCGTTCCAGCTTTTTTGCTGCGAACAAAAAACCCAACAAAATAATCTTTTGAGATGCTGCAAATAAACATAATATGCATTTATCAGAGTTGGTTGTTTGCCTTTTTTTTTTTTTTTAAAAAAAAAAAAAAAGTCAAGTCAAATTACCCTGGAATATGAATTCTCCCTGTATAAGATACAAGATATAGATACAAGGTGGTAAAAGGAGCTGAGAAGATAAGTGTTCTTTTCCCTATATTAAAAGTTTAAAAAGAAAAAACAAACAAAAAAAAAACCCAAACAACAAACCCTAACAAAAAAAAATACAACACCAAAAGAAACCAAAAACAGAAGCGGGGGGCGGGGGGGAAGACTAAAGCAAGAGGGCATAGGAATAACATAAATTAAACTTGACAAGTTATTTTTTCTGCTTGTCAGAGAACACCACAAAACTGTGTTTGATACAGCAAAATTTAGGACTCTACTTCACTGGGTCAATAAACACAAGTTAGAGCTACAGTTTCAACATGATTGGCATGGTATCTATGTGACTTACGAGAAATGGGTAGCAACGCATAATTGCCGCTCACTTTCACTACATGTGAATTCCGCAGAACTCCTGCTAGATGGCCAGTGATAGGTTTTGGTTCCTTACAGGAGTATAAAAGATTGTTTAAGCAACTGACGTGTTCAAGAGAAACTGCATTTTAAAAGTGGTATGCAGAATTTTTACACATTGACTTATGAAAACACAACACAAAAAGGAAAATATCAGTCATAGAAGCATAGAATGGTTTGGGTTGGAAGGGACCGTAAAGATCATCCAGTTCCAACCCCTGTGCCATGGGCACGGACACCTTCCACTAGACCAGGTTGCTCAAAGCCCCGTCCAACCTGGCCTTGAACACTGCTTTTTTGGGGCCAGCCACAGCTTCTCGGGGCACCCTGTGTCAGTGTCTCACCATCCTCACAGGGAAGAATTTTTCCCTAGTATCTAATCCAAATCTCCCCTTTCAGCTTAAAGCCATTCCCCTTGTCCTATCACTACACACTCTTGAAGAAAAGGTCCCTCTCCAGCTCTCTTGTAGGCCCCCCTTAGGTATTGGAAGACTGTTAAAAGGTCTCCCTGGAGCCTTCTCCAGACTGAACAACCCCAGCTCTCTCAGCTTGTCTTCATAGGAGAGGTGCCCCAGCCCTCTGATCATCTTCGTGGCCTCCTCTGGACTCACTCCAACACGCCCTTCTTGCTTGGGGGCCCAAGGCTGAATGCAGTACTGCAGGTGGGGACTCACAAGAGTAGAGTGCTGGTCACACTCCTTTTGATGCATCCCAGTATACAGCTGGCTATCTGGGCTGTTGAGCGCACATTGCTTATATTCAGGTTTTCATCCAATACCCCCATGCCCTTCTCCATAGGGCTGCTCCCAGATACGTCAATATGCTTAATATTTGTGGGGCGCAAGTATTACAAAAAGTGAAATACAAGAAAATGCCTATGGGATACACACATTAACGAGTAGCTAACAGATTTTTTTTTTTAATCATCTTTTAGAGTGCTCTTTATATAATCATATAAGTGTGAGAAACCTTTGCCAACTAAAAAACACTGAAAGAAAACTAAACTATTCCAGAATCATCCCTTCTATTTCTGCAAGAATATAAATTAGTCAAAACACAGAAAGGTCAATTTCACATATCAGGAAAGATATTTAACTTCTTATTGAAGATTAATTCAATTTTCTTTGAAATTATGGTGAATTACATTTTCTAGCCTTCTTGACTTCTACATAAAAACCATTCATAGAAGTCATTAATATATGCTTTTTTTTAAAATATAAAATAATCTCTTACAAAATTGGAAAATATGTATAAGGTCAGAAAAGCCTATCCTGCAAAAATTCCAGTCTTTTCTTCCCTTGTGCTAATCCTTTTTCTGCCATAAGCATTTCTGCAAAAGTAATTAATTGAACCATGAATATAACCCAGGTTGAAATTATATCGGGGATGAAGTGTAAAGAGGTAGGAGAAAACAACAACAAATGCACACTACCATCTCATTAATTTTCATTTCAAATCTATAACATGATTTACTATTTGGCTTCACAAACAGCTGTATTTGTGGAAGGCAGAAAATAACCTGAAGGCCACAGGAAAACAAGACTTGGTGGTAGCTGAAATACTGGAAGTATGGCCTGAGTATCTGAAAATAAAAGTATGTTGCAAAAGGTAGTATTTAAACAGATAATTATTTTTTCTTTACAGTGTAATGCTGGTGTGACTGAAGACCAAAGACACGCCTGTTTTGGAAGTGTAGATTGACATTTAATTGGAAATACTAATATCTGAAGATGTGATGCAGCATATTTAAAGTATACCAGTAAATATTTTTTAAAATCTGAAGTTGGCCTAATTCACAAAATCTGCCTGTTTTTAATATAAATGACCATTCCAAATTCCTGTAACTCAGCATATTTTCGTTGACAGCTGACCCATGCTGATGAGTAGTGCTGTGTTCTCCTTCATCTGTTCTTTAAGGTTTTTCTCTCTCCACAGTAAGAATTTAGGAATATTATTGCTAATATACGTTGATAACTGTTATTATAAACTGATTTTAACGAACTATTCCTTCCACAAAGAATGCTGCCACTGTGATCATGAGTACCCTTCTCTTCAGACCTGTACAGTTCTTTCAGTCAAGTTCTTCACTTCTTTCTCTTTCAGTCTCATCCTAGCATGTAAGAATGGAATCACTGAGAGATACAGGCAGAAAAGAAGAGCTGGATGCCTACCCTGCTGTTGTGCTCCTGCCAACCCTTCCCACTAAGGCTGCTGGATGTTATGCAAATAACTTAAGTTCCTTCCACACAGCTACAAAGACTTCCTTCTGAGCTCAATACAGCAGCTGGTTTGTTAGCTACAGTTACAGTTCTTTAACATGGAACAGTTCCAAGTTTCCTGGGGACCTGGATACATGCCCACAAATGTTCCTGTGCCAGTAGCAGAGCAATGAATAAGAACTGTACTATTGGACTGCCCTGTCAAAAGGAGGCTGTTTGGTAACGCTGCCTCATGTCAGCCTTGATAGATGGAAATGAATTATTTAAGAAGTCTTTCTGTGATCATGTTGTTGATCAAGACTTTGGAAATCTGCCCCTATTATTATGTAATGTTATCATCCTAAAAAGAATGCATAATTTGGATGAGAGCATTAATCTCCAGCATTTATCAAGATGACAATTCTATAAACCATGACTCCCAAGCTCTACTAATCTTAAAAAATGGGAAGTGAAATTTGATAAAATAGGAGTATAGGCAGGAATAGTATGCCAAAAGCTGAAGATGAGACATTTAATTTGCATTCGGTTGATTCTACACAGTGTTTTCTGTGTGCTCAGAGTCTGCTTAGTTTCCACTCTTCAAAGAAACACATAGTAGGGTAGTAGTGTTACGTATATTGCCAGTATAGCAGCAGTTACACAATGGCTACTTCATGGGAATTCAAAGTTTGCAAGAAAATTCTGTCTTCAGGCCAATACTTTCAAGTTGAATGAAAAAGAATGGTGCAAAGGAGAAATGTACATGGTGGGTAAGCTGCCTGTATTTTCACAAGTCCTGGACCAGATAACCCACTGAACAAATCTGTCACAAGCTATCATTTCCTGTAAGTAGGGCTGCCACTAGAAAAAGTCATTTTTGAAAAAGAAAATAATACAAAAAGGTTTTTTAATGCAAGGTCAGACTTGTTTCAATTTGCTTATTTTTTAAAACAGACTACGTTAGCACACTTTTTTAGATTTACATATTTTCAGTATATCTATTAATAGCATTTATTTCTTAATAATTCCTAAATCAGAACTACTCAATTTTCAGAAGCAAAATTAAGGCTATGCATGGTTTTCAAGCCATTCTACTTATTTGTTTGTCTAAGCCAGAAAATTCTGGTCACACTGACTGTGATATCACAATATATGACAATTGATTATGATGTCATGAGGAGAATTATTATTGCAGATACAAGTATGAAGAGGAAAAGGAGTTCTTCATGCACTTGTTTTCATGCAAATATCTTTAGAAAACCATGATATTTCGGCATAATTGTCTTTAAATAGAATATTTCTTTCAAAGTTTTCCCTGAGGCACAGTGAATATTAAAGGATAACACTAACTATAATTGAGCCACTTATTCAGATTGCAGCTGTGGAAAATGGATTGGAAATAATACAATGAACAAATTATGATCACAGCTCATGAAAAAAAAATGGTTCAAATTATTATACATCAAATTTACAATTAAAGCTGTAACTACTACAGTATAAATGGTTACTTCTTATATGCATATTTCAGACACTTGATTAATATGCCGACATAGACAAGAGGCAAAAGGATGGGAAGCCTCTCATTTGACTAATGGAAATACATATGAGCTCTATGTAGTGAATATTTGTTGCACACTTCCTTAGTTATGCTGTATTTCTTCACATTTAGTCTTTGCTTGTGAGATAAATGCAAGAGTAGAAACTGAAAAAAAATCCTTTGTTGAAATGTCATAGTTACAGAAATGTATCTACAGAATAATCCACCAATAATCACACCACAGCTTAGATAATTTGGGGTTGAAGGAAGGAGCTGTAACTGTGACAAAAGCCTACATGATTCTCAGTGCTGGTTTCAGACCATTATATTTCTTATCAAAACAGTGCAATCACTAGTTTTGAGACTGGCACTAGACTTGAGATTAAAAACAAGTAAAATTAAAATCTTATTCTGTTCTTCAAATACAGTTCCCTTCTCCAACAAATAAAATGGCAGATACATATAAATATGGAGCCAAGAGATGCAACGTGTAATATTGGAGGAATGGATCTTTAGAACAGAACTTTGAATTCTACTGCTGTTCAGTGCTGTTCAACGAAAGGTGTGTTAATTTATGAAAGAGAGACCTCTGGTCATAACTGCTCTCCTTCATTTGTGGGCTGAGAAAAATCTCATAGTCTTCTACAGGACTAATTGTATAAGAATTAACAGTAAAAATCAGACCCTTCAAAAATGTTAGACTTGCGTTTGTCTCACAGTCAAGATCCCCCACTTGTCATCTTGGCTTTTCCAGAGAAAATAAGATAATAAATCTCATGTTCCAATTACTAAATATTAACCTCACTACTATTAGTTGTGGTTTGGTTGGCTTTTGAATGTACTACAGACATGTCTTAAAAAGAATTAAAAAAGCAGTTACAAAATACAGATTTTCTTGGTGTAACTCACTGTGCCAGTGTACACTTACCACAAAGTTCCAGCAGCTTCCCTTTACTTCTATTACTTTCTCTGAATATCTGCTCCTACACACTGAATCTCAATCATACTTTGTTTCATTAAAAAACGCTGTTCAAGTGTTTCATCAAGCAACCTAGGTTCTCTCTCTGTGATTCTCAATGTTTTATATAGAGCTATTACTGACTACAGTATTACTGTCACTAATTTTAAACTTGGTTAGAAATCACCTTCTGTTACTAAAAAATATGCTTAAATTTGTGAATGGTTTAGCACTTTATTTTCTTAGAGCATTAATACCAATATTCTATTGTTCCATGTTAGCACAAGTTTTGACAGTGAGATGCACTGAGGCTAGTTTTATTTCCAGAACAAACTGGATATCCTCCTGTTCCTACGATTCTATTATAAACAGTTCAATTATGAAGCCTACACAGGGTTTAACTACTAACTAGAATTAAAAGTTATATCTCATTCAGATTGAACCAAATAAAGCAGCAGAGGGAAATCACAATTATGTTGATATCAAGAGCAAAACTACCACTGACACACATGCTGAGAATCTTTCATTTTTACTCCTTCAATTCAGTTCAGATATTTTTAACTGAAATTACAGATAAAACAATAACAAAATATAGTAAAGCCTACAACATAATGTTATTAATGAGGTAAAAAGGAACATCTATTAAAAAGGGCATCAAACTCCTCATAGATTATTATTACCAATACCAGTTTTGGGCAGGTTTTACTAATTGCAAATAGAAGCTCTATACCTGTCAGCCAGAGAAAATTTTAAGTAAACAAAATCCAAACTGTCTTTGTTTCCTTTCATTCTTTCAATTCATGAATCTAGGTGTCAAAGGGCAGGATAACAAAAAGAGCCCTACTTACTGAGCATTAAATAATCTATTTTCTACAGGGAGACTAAAATGACAACCAGAACATAATTTACATGCATGCACATTATCTCTTCAGGACAGAAAGTATAGCAGGCCAGATGACTTTAAGACATTTCCCTACCTTAAAGTATTTAGATGTACTTATCTCTGTGCCTCCAACATTTCATAGTAATTACACTTTCCTTGTAAATATATTTATCCTTAAAAATACTGATAATATAGAATTTTAATTTAAGTTTCATTTTTGAGAATGAAAAGCCTTCAACAAATAATGATACAAGTATGTCATAAACAAGACTTATACAAAGAAATACCAGTCAGCAGATAAACACAAGAATATACTTTATATATTCATTGTAGTTCAAGAGCTTACAAAGTAGGGAGTAAAAAAATCTGAGTGCATGACATGTACTTTTCCTCAGTTAGTAAAACCTACTCAGTAAGGAAGTTTAGATTAGACAGAGCATAAATTATTCTGGAAGAGTAAAGATGATTCACTTTCAGTTACAATAGTTAAACATCGCACTGAAGCAATGTTCCATTCAAAACAAACAAGTTATTTTCAGTGGTCTTCTCAAGGTAGCTGAACAACCTCTGAATCTTCTGCAGAAATAGCACTACAGGCTCAGCAATTGTCATATGTCCAGGGATTGTTGAATCGCCCCTTCCAGCTTGAATGCATGTGTTCTCATTTAAATTGTATAATCTGTTACTATAGGCAGGAACTACTTCTTTGTCCTGTTCCAACAGGATCTTCATATGATGACCCCATGGTACAGGATGCTAAATACTATGATAATCCAGTTGGTAGACAACAAGCGTCCCAAGTTACTTCCAGATGCAAAGCTTAGAAAGACAAAGACAGGACACTTGTGCACCATATTCACATCATTCAAAGACAAGGAAAAGGACTAGCAGGTACCAACTCTAAACAATCATTTGCATAATCCAAAAAGACAGTCAGTAGTTGCTGAATAACCTGCCACATGAAAATAAGCTTTGACAACCAATTGTATGCATTGGGTTAACACTCAAAAGAGAAATTTGGCAAAGGTAAACTGACTGGCAGATTACACAAAGAAGAATATTCATACTGTGTGTTGAGTAAGGAATATACTACCTATGTTTTACTTATCTTCAAGTTATTAATACACATTAACAAACACTAAGAATTCTAAGGGGTGTATGTAGCTCTTAAAGAATACCGGCAGAAACAAAAAGTAACTAGGCAATTTATAAGAAATAATGGAAGTGTATTCCATTATTGTAAAACAATGAAAAAAACATATTCTACCTTCTTCCAGAATTAGTCACATCAGAGATTATCTTTCTTTTTTTTTACAATTCTAGCTCAGTGCACAAAACAGCTATTGAAAATCCAATGGAAAAGCACTCTGTCCAAGAGCAGGCATACAGAAAACCTGGGGGAGAGTAGGAAGAGGATATTAAAAAAAAAAAAAAAAAACCAACCAAAAAAAACCAACCAAAAAAAACCCCACCCAAAACCAACATACAACCAACATGATTATCCACATTTATCTACAAAATTTTAAATTTCATGAACATAGGGTGATTTATATCAGAAAACTATGGTTAGATGAATTTCTGAGGCATACAGAAAACCTGGGGGAGAGTAGGAAGAAGAGGATATTAAAAAAAAAAAAAAACCAACCAAAAAAAACCAACCAAAAAAAACCCCACCCAAAACCAACATACAACCAACATGATTATCCACATTTATCTACAAAATTTTAAATTTCATGAACATAGGGTGATTTATATCAGAAAACTATGGTTAGATGAATTTCTGACTGACTGTGTTAGCACTGTATTTTCTAGAGAAACTATCTCAAACCTTCTTTTTTTGTGATAATGTAAGGCTGTTTTCATGGATCACAAACAATTCTTTTTGATTATTCTAAAAAAAAAAAAAAACCTCAAAAAACTTCTGCGGTATCTGAAGAGATGTTTTTTAATTAAAGTTTGATAGGACAGATGTGCTAACATTTTGACTGTTACTTCACCTTTGCAGGCAGAAATTTGGAAGCAGGTTCAGAGGCTTCACCGAAGTTGAATAAGGAGTCAAGTACTGCAAGAGGAGAAATTGTTCAGTAAGCCAGAACAAGATGGCAAGCTTTGATTTTCAGAATCAATATGCAACAAAAAAGTCATAAGAGGCAATTCCACTTTTTATAATTCTCCTACAGTGAGGCCCAAAATAAAGCTTTTTCATCCACTTAGTGAAAAGATAAAACAATAAATCCATTAAACAGCTGAGGCTCCCTATTCCACAAAGTAGATTTCAGATTCTGACACAGTATTCAAGGCAGCTTTTGAAATGAACAAAGCCATCTGCAGCCAGAACAAGAAAGTTCTTTTATATGTTTCTGTTATAACTGTGTTTCATAGTAAAATGCTGCTTCAGGCAGGAGCAGAGACTAAGCCTGCTGTGTTCACACTGGAGAGGTCAGATGATTCGCACTGTCCTAAGCACTTAGCTGGATTCTATGCTATGACCTCACAAACCCGTATGTATGGCATCATCTCCAAACAGCAAAATACTTAGTACTAGAACAATATTAATGCTACTTCCATCAGAAACACTCTCACAAGTGAAACATACTGCATATGACTTCTAAGGGCATCTAATTTTTTGAAGCAGAAAGAGCCTCCTTAAAGCAAAAGATGCACTCACTACACCCATCAGCGAAAGAGACAGCCAAAGAGGGTGCATGGATTTTAATCATGGAGATAAACCAGCTTGAGTTTGAGAAACAAACTCTATTCTATTCCAAAAATCTTCTGTTTTGATAAATTATCATCAGTAGGACTGTTAGTGCCCAATGGAAACAGACATTCCAAAGTGGTATAAACTTTAAGGACTCCAGTAACTGAGAAAAGGTTGAACTTCTGTTCTGCTTATGGTCATGAGAAATGGGCATGTCATCGTAGAAGTCAAGGTTAGTTCATTTCTAGAGGATGGAAATAAGAGTTTAAATCCACTTCATTATTCAAATTCTCCTTTGCTTTAATAATCTCACCCATTATAAAATAGACAACAATGAAAAAAAACCCAACAAAAACTAAAAGAACATGCCTTCCCACTAATTAATAAAGAAACATTGAACATTGCCTATGACAACAGATGGAGTGTTCAGAAAAATCTAAACCATCTATTGAGATCTCTCAATACTGAATAGTTGAGAGGCACATTTTAGGGAAAAAATTAGAAATTTTAGCTTTGCTTTTGTTTCTTATGTTTTCAAGTAAGTAAAACAGGAAATAAGTTTTATGCCATGTCATTCGGTAGTAGAATGGCTCTGATGACACGATCCTGAATTATTTTTAGTAGTAATTAAGTGGTTGATTAAAGTAAAATTTTAAAGAAAAAGGCAACATTAACCTTTATCTTCATGGGGGCTTTTTATGGAAAACTTGACCTTGGTTCTTAATTAACTGGCATGAACTGGTAAATAGCATCGACTGATAATATTACAGGCCAGTTTTCTGAATCTTTCAAACTGACTGGGGTTCTGCAGTTTCAGATGTCAGCAAGTAACTTCTCATGTACTTCTCCATTGCTTTAGAGCTCTAAGGTATCACTTCACATCAGTGCACATCAAAACCTTTTAAAGAAGTTATTTTCTAAGAGCAGATATTTCACTTTTATCTATCCATTCTCTTAATCAAAAGAGAAAAATTCCATACAGACCAATGAGACATTGAAATCTGCAGTGATCATTAGACGCTTAATTCATACAGTCTTAATACATAAAAGCAATTTTGTTCTTAAACTTACAACGTAAATTTGGAAAGCAGATTTCATAATATTAATGAAATATACTAAGTATTTTGGTAGTTACCAAATAACTTGGTACATGACATTTCCAAGCACATTCCATTGAGCCTGGACCACCTGGCACTGAACAATACAGCTTGGACAAACAAGCACCTCTCTGAGACAGCCAACCTACAGGCCGGTTCTACAGCTTTATAGAATCACAGTTCTTTTTTGATGAATCAAACTTTTTCATATCATTCTACACATAAAGAGAGGGACAGTAGCTGGAGTGTGAGTTGATAGCAGAATTTGTTCTTCATTTTTTAGCAGTCCACTCAAATTCAGCAGAACTTGATAGCAATAAAAAGTCACTGCCATCTGTTCAGTGATCATTTGTATGCTGGTTTTGGCTGGGGTAAGGCAAATTTTCCTCATAGTAGCTGGTATGGGGCTCTATTTTGGATTTGTGCTGGAAACAGTGTTGATAATTCAGGGATGTTTTAGTCACTGCTGAGCAGTGCTTACACAGAGTCAAGGCCTTTTCTGCTTCTCCCCCCACCCCACCAGCGAGTGGGCTGGGGCTGCAGCCAGGACAGCTGACCCCAACTGTCCCCAAGTAATATCCCAGACCATACAGTGTCATGCTCGGCACATAAAGAAGGAAGGGATGGATGTTTGGAGTGATAGCATTTGTCTTCCCAAGTAACCATTACATGTGACAGAGGCCTGCTGTCCTGAAGATGGCTGGACACCTGCCTGCTGATGGGAAGTGGTGAATCAATTCCTTGGTTTGCTTTGCTCACATGGACAGCTTTTTACCTATTAAACTATCTTTACCTCAACCCATAAGTTTTCTCACTTTTACTCTTCTGATTCTCCCCTCCATCCCACCAGGGAAGAGTGAGTGAGCAGCTGCGTGGGGCTTACTTGCCTGCTGGGATTAAACCATGACAATTTCATATCTTACCTAGAATCAAGTTGCTGTCAAGCTGGAAAAAAAGTCATTGGTGAGGCTCAAAAGTGTTGTAACGGGAAATAATATTGGTTACAGCTTTATGAAAACCTTGCTGAACACTTTCTTCTTCTCCCCCCCTCCAAGAAGAAAACAAAACAAAGAAAAAAGATAGTTTAATCATTGTTCTACAGTCCTTTAAGTTAAAGCACTTCTCAGAGAACTTTCTGGAACCGTCCTGCTGAGAAAATATGTCACATATTTTCATTTTAAACTGGAAGAAAATAACTGTCTCCAGAATTATAGTGTGGAAAACACATCTTTCAAAAATTCTGAGCCAGATCAGCAAGACTTCACTTTCCCAAATTGAAGACTTCCTGTTGTACATATGCATTTTCCAGACAAAATCATCATTTGACTGGGGTTAAAGAATGCAGACTCAATGTATTCCTTCCTGTTACAGAAATATTAAATATAATGTCCATAAGCCTTTCTTGACTCTTAGCATGATGACAGTGGAGTAAACTAGCGTTTAAAAAGCTACAACCCTTGAAATAAGTTTTTAATAATTCAGAAATCTTATTTCTTTGCAACACTCACCCCCACAGTCTACTCTCAGCCTCATCTCTTCTTTGGATTCTAAAAAAACCCTCCACAAACCTTGTATAAGGTGACACACAAGATGATGGTGATACACAACATTATAACTACAAACTGTCACAAGCATCTTTCTAACTGTACTGCTTTGTGATAAAGGGCCAAAAGGTAAACATTTTGGAAAAGTAAGTCTTAAGATGACTTACTGAAATATTCAGTTATTTCATAAACAGTAATTTACCTTTAAATAGCTCTCTGAACACTAATAGGAAATAACACTACTGGAAGTATGAAAAATACAACCATGGTCCACTATTGGTGAGTATGGGGAATGTTAATTATAAACTAACATTCATCTGGAATGGTTCACTTTTATAGGGAAAATTTTGTTTCAATTTTCGCTTTTAAAACTGTGATTCCATAACACCCCATACAATAATTCACCAAATTTTGATTTATCAAATTCTGCTTCTTATGTAAATAAAAATGTTCAAATATAATTAACTGATTCGAAGTGTTCACACACCGGCAAAATAATGCAGTGTAGGCATTGTAAAAAATCTGCCTCTGAATTTCATTACTGGCCTTGAGCTAGCACAAAGTTTCTGGTCAGACAACAAACTGGTTATCATTCATTCAGACTGCACAGTTCTGGAACTGTTTTTACATGGTGTCAGTGTACATCTTCGTCCTTTTTCCCAGCATATTTGCATTACAGTAACTACAGATTTTTTTTTTTTTTCAAATTCTGACTTTAGAAAGGAACAATTCCATTTCCTAAGTCTACAACTCCTAGAAAGCTCATATTAGATTATAAGAGAAACTATGTATTTGACATATAATCTGAGTAAAACACATTCCTTCTCAATGCATACTTGCCTACTTTATCAGGAAAATCACCAGAGTACTTTTCCCCAAAATTCGGGACTTTATCACATAAATCACATTGTCTTTATAGCCTAGAGAAATATTTTCCTCTAAACTGAACTCTGACTGCATATTTGTCAGCAAGTTATAAATGGCTATAAAAGGTCTCAGCTATTTGTGTCAGCCGTATTTAGGAAAATTAAAAGGCTACTTGCACTTCAAGACCACTGCTTGATTCCACATGGTCTGTACTGGCAGTGACACAAATTAGTGAACTGTAGCAGACTGCTCTGAGATTGGGGGTGTAGGAAATGCATTAAAACTGTGTTTTAAGGAACCATGTCATTCCTCTTGAAAGAAGGTTGCACAGTTTCAGTCTTATTTTTCTTATTAGTCTTACTCAGGAACCTGCTCATATTTTCTGTCCAAAATGCCAAGCCTTGAAGGGAAAAACAGTGCCAAAGTCTCATGAATTGCTGTTTCAGCATATAGCAGCCTTTCATCACATCACTGACTAGGTTGTTCACAACTCACTAGGAAGATTTCATTATGCAAATTCATGTTTAAAAAACAAATAGCATATATACAGTTTTCCTTCCATTATAAGGATTTGTTAATTGTTCATAAAAGTCATAGTGTGCATCTGCATGCCATGTTTGCTGCATACACGAGGAATTCTTTGCCTCTCATAAGATAACTCCCATCCATATTTACTACAGCGTTTTCCTTCTAATGCAGGATTCTTGAGTCTGCTATTTTTATCTCACATCCTGAAGATGCTGTGTGCTTCTCCACTTCCTCTTTTCTCTATTTCCATACACTAGGAATCACATATTCAACAAATCATATCTGATTCAGGTAACATGTTCCTTCTCAATCCATACTTACATAACACTCCTTTCAAGGACAAGCCAGATAGTTTACATGTGTTAGGATCATGACACCCTTTGGTCTGTAATTTGATTCCATCACAGATAACAGTTATTCAGGCATAGCTATTCAGAATGTAAACAGACCAATAAGGTAAATTAAGATGCCAGGCAAAATTAAGATGGTAATGGTTGTCATCAACCATTTATTTAACTTGCAGGCAACTACAGAGACAGTAGAAGCTAGCAGCTTTGCTAACCACCAACCAAAAGCTCCCATGCATCTACACTACCTTCCTTCTATTTTGCACCCACATCAATTGGCTTCTGCTTACTGATGCTTAAAATCATCCTGGAAAACTCAGAATTAATCTGACCACTTGTTCAAAATCATGTTAGGACCAAGTGACCTGTCTGGTTTTGGCAAGTTCAGTATCCTACGACTCTTGAAAGAAACATCCTACATCATTGTCTTTCCCCAAGCCTACTTCTTCCTCTTTTATAAATACCCTTTCCCTTCTCCTTTCCAAGGTCTACTACCCTGACAGCAGTCCAGCTTTCCAACACAGCATTTAAGCTCAGCTGACTTTAAAAGCATGCTTCTGGTTTAGCCTTCTTAGCTAGAAATATTCAGGTTCTACTTCATTCTGCAGTTTTACTAATCATTTCCTCACCTTAATGCTTTGTCCTCTTTGATGTCACTACTGTTCTTTTACTGCCACTTTCTTTACCTTTGTATTTTCTTTCCTTCATATTAAAGTATAATTCATCAATCCATTCTCTTCTACTCAAATACGTCTTTGTGGTATTCAAGATAGTCAGGTGAGACACTGTACAACATTACTAGCATGAGTTACCTTACTTTCCTCTACCCTCCTTTCCCGAAGAGTAAGGAAGCTATGGAACTTCCGTACTTCCACTACGCTGCATGTTCATTTAAATGCTGTTTCTTTTCCTTTGACTAAGGAGGGTCTGGACCTATGCTCAACATTTAATATCATGCATTATACTTGGGTGCTGATCAATCCATCTCCTGTCAAAACCAAGGCAAAACAAATACATACTTCAGTGTGGCCTTGAAGTCAGCAAATAAGCTACTTCAAAAAATAGCCTAGACAGAATTCCAAGGAACGGTCACTCAGAGAACACTCTCTCAGCAGCCCTCCTTCAATTACAAAACCTGACAAGCCTACTGAAAAAAATTAGTAAACAAAAATAAGACCTTAAAGATAAAAAAATTACACTATTTCAGTAAAGATAAATTGAGACATTAATATGGAAAACAGAATGTATACTAGCCTGTAGTACTACACCATAATTTTTTTTAAACTAAAATTATTTTTTAAATCTATTTCACTTTTCAGCTATTAATTTTAGAGGAAATAGTAAAATATTTAGCCTTTGATTCAAAAATACTAATAGTGAAATACTTCAGAAACTGATTAAAGCTGCTTGAAAGTGTTCAACTAATGTTTCAGCTTAAACATAGAGATTACTATGTGAAAACCTCATAGATGCATATTGAAGCCACAAAATACTTTGAGCAAATGGAACACCTTTTCAGAAATAAAATTATAATACCTGTATCAAAAGAATAACTGAAATAACTGTGCTTATAACTTGACCAAAGTATGCAATGATCAAATGAATGCAATAACAAATTTTGAAGATGAAATGGAAATGCTATATTATTTTGCCACATCTCCCAGGAAAACTGCATTTAATAAAAAGGAGTAATGTGGTTTTTCCTGCTAAAGACACTTCAAAAATACCTTTTAATAACAAAGACTAGATTTAGTGTTCCAGACAAAACAACTCTTCCACTGATTAAATGAAAAGTGGGGCTGTGTCTATGTTTATTAATAAAACTCTTCATGAGAGAAATAAAGGCCTGTCAACTCATGAGTCAATCAGTTCTTCCATTCTGATAATCTATACGGAAGTCCTAAAATAGTTGAAACTAAGCCAAATATTATACCTTGCCAATAACTGCCAGTTAGATAGAATGAACAAAACTAGTCATAGCAAGAGGTAGCAGACCAACTTTTTAGTCTTTGCAAAAAATTACAAGCAAATCTATAAATAAATTTCTCAGGTAGAACACAGACCCTTCTCCATTTGCCTTGTTTGATAACCCACTCCAAAGACGAAAATGTCTCTCTTATTTGAATGGACTCATTCTAGTATCAACTGCATATAAGGGACCTTGTTGTATGCAGGAATCAATCAATTTAGAATTCTAGAAGCAAAACATTCTTTACTGCTGTGTTTTCACCAGGAACATAATTTCCTCCCAAGACTGTATAAGCAGGTAACATGATGGCTGCTGTAAGGCCACACACTTTGCCAGACATACCTGTCAACTCATCTAAGGTAATGAGTCCACCTAATTCCCTTCCAACTACTTAAACTAGAGTAAGTCAGTTAAACTAACTAAAACTAACTAAACTAACCAAAAAGTTAACTTTCAAAAATACATCAGTAGTTTGATGTTGTCTTACAGCATTATTAGAACTTTCTAGTTGGACAAAAACAATTGAAAACTGAAAACCAGTAAATGGATCCTCTTAATTCAACAATTCTTTTCATATTTGGTGCTCAAGCAAGGTATAACTTGAAAGAGTTGTTTGTTGACTTTCTTAATTTTTAATATATTTTAATAAAACTGATTTTTAAAGCAGGCATCAGCAGCAATATTTGTAAGTAAGTTAGAAGAATGCACATTATTAAACACACAAAATCTGAATGCAATCTCCCAATATGTGATTAATCTGCACAATGACTCTACATTAGAATGAGATAGAATTCAATACACCATGAAAACTGCTTTGCACATAAAAAAAAAAGTGGGGTAAAACTACTATAGTAGCATATTGTGCTTAAGCTAAACAAGACAGGCATTATACCCATTGAACTCTA